>NW_005871063.1:7528386-7620037 GCF_000147115.1 Myotis lucifugus | reverse complement strand
CTGCTGATTGTCCCTAACTGCTGGCCTCGCTCTGATTGCCCCTAACCACTTGCCTGCCTGTCTGATCGCCCCTAACTGCTTGCCTGCCTGCCTCATCGCCCCTAACTACTTGCCTACCTGCCTGCATGATAACCCCTAACCGCTCGCTCACTTGCCTGATTGTCCCTAACTGCTCACCTGCCTGCCTGATTGCCCCTAACCACCTCTGCCTCAGCCCCCGCCACCGTGGCTTTATCTGGAAGGACGTCCGGAATTATGTCTGAAAGGTCGTTTGGCTGTCTGGTCTAATTAGCATATTATGCTTTTATTATTATAGATAGAGATCCACACTCTTGTTTAGCAATAAATTTGGCTTTGCTATTTCTCATTTGTTTATACCCTTATTTTTTCCCACAGCTAAGTTATTATTTTGACAACACTTTCCTGCATTGAACAGTGTTATCATTGTTTAACAAGATCAGCTTTGCAGAAACCATTATTGAATATTCTGTGACCCACTATACCACTTCTTACCTGTCTGCTTTTTGAAATTAGCTAAATCATAAGCAAAGTTTGACTGTTTCAAAATCCTAATAGTTTTTGGAGCAACTTTTATAACTGAAATTGTATGAAACCGCAATAATATGTATCATAATTATTTTAACAAAATATGATTAGATTGCAAGTGGTGAAGATTATATTCATAAATTGATAAAGAGAAATGGCCATAGTAAAATTTGAAAGTGTTTACAGAATTTCTAGCAGCTGGAGCCCTGATCTTGTGTATTGTAATCTATGACCAACAGGTGGCAGCAGGTTCCAGAGAGTTCTCACTGGAGAGCAAGTAAAATCAGACAAGTTATTACTCTTATGCTTTATTCTTCACTAGGGTTGTATAAAACACAGTGCATTTAAACTGATTGATAGATACCTCTGTTTGCTGCTATAGGAACAAATTACTTTATTCAATTATGTTTAGTATTATATGAATAGTACATTTATTTATTCTACTGTATTGAAGCATATACAGTACACCAATAACTGATTTCCTTTTTGTTGAAGGAGGTTGGGAAGTAATGATGCATTGAGTACATTAACATTTCTAACTCTTTGTCCCTGAGGATGTCTTAAAGAAACGACTCTACTGATTTCTTAAAGATTTCCATTTAGCTATAACACAGGACTGGATTATAGTTGTTATTTAGAAACAGGGCATACCACAACTACAGAAATTTATAAAATTCAGAATCTGATGTACTGCACTACCTTGTTTGATAGTTCTGCTGTGTGCTGTCCTTCATTAAAGAGTATCTTGTTGTGTACTTTCTTGAGCCCATATATTAATCAATTAGTTCATTTTGTTCTGTAGTATCTTTCATCACAAGAACACTCAACACAATTAAGACAAATAAACTGATATATTTAAAAGAAAGTTATAAAACAAATTAGGGTCATTTGCAGGTGTATTGGGACTAATTAGCTAAATAATCTAACAGTGTCACAACTCCAGCTCCATCCAATGTTACATATTCAATCAGTGTTAAGAACAGACTTCTGACACCTGGTTTAATTGATGATTCAATAGACATTTTGGACAATGTCTAGAGACATTTTTGGTTGTCACAACTGGAGAGGGAGCTTATTGTCATCCAATGAGTAGAGAGCAAGTATGCTGCTAAAAATATACAATGCTGATCCAAAATTTAATATATAGGGCTAATTGCTCTGTCATTGGGCTTCTTATATTTCTAGTAATTACATAAGTAGAAACTTACCTTCCCTGTGATGTAAAGACCTGACTTACTCTGTTTTATAATGAAAAAAAATGTGTCTCTAACTTTGAGGATCGAGGCTTGTGCTTTGGTTAAGCAGATAAGCACTTTTCAATTTTCTGTACAGGGCTTATTTGCTTCATGAGGGCTCTGTTATATAAAGAACAAAATTGAGATTGGAAATACAACTTTGGCCGAATGATATTTTCACGTATTTTAGGATACTGTAAAAAGAAAGAAAAGGCAGACAATATCTATGATGCTTTTATATTGAAATGCATTGCATCAAAAAGAAAGTGTGTGATAAATTGTCAACAGAACTACTTGCATGTCTTTGAGGAATGCTTTGGGTAGAAAGTATATAAAATAATTCTAAGAAGAAGGCATTTATTCTCACAGGGTTTAGTTTTTCTTCACACGCCCTTTCTATAATTGAAAACAGTTCTATATTCTATTTCAAGTCTTTTATAATGAATCTTGCACAAAGAAAATATACGGGCTACTTACAGAAAACCACAGTTATCCTATCAGGTTGAATCAGAGACAACCTAATTTGTCTAGGAATTTTTGCCATTCTTACTAACTAGAGGCCTAGTGCATGAAATTCGTGCACTCAGGGGGTCCCTCAGCCTGGCTTGCATCCTCTCACTATTTGGGAACCCTGAGGGGATGTCCTTGTGGGAGCAGGCCTAAGCCGTCAGTCAGACATCCTTAGCACTGCTGTGGATGCAGGAGAGGCTCCTGCCATCGCCGCTGCACTCACCAGCCATGAGCCCGGCTTCTGGTGTACTGACCACCAGGGGGCAACCCCTGCGTTGAGCATCTGCCCCTGGTGGTCAGTGCATGCCATAGCGACTGGACGTTCTGCTGTTTGGTCGATTTGCATATTAGCCTTTTATTATATAGGATAAGGCAGTATAGCTTAAGCTGGTCATGTCAGAGTGCATGTTCATTTATTTATAAATGACTATTTATTGAGCATTTTCTCTATGTGAGGTACTCTTCTGGGAGCTGGGAATGAAGCTTTCAATGCCCTCATTTCTAATGAGACCACCAGAATGATACAACCATCTTTTGCTCTACCCTTTTCAATTATGTGGATACCAGTTACAAAGATAGAAAACTTTATAAACACTTGTGCTAATTAGAAATATTAAGTAAAATATGCTATTATAAGAATCTGTTTTAAATCCTAGTGATATTCTAATACCAGCAGTAAATATATATTATAAATATTTGCTTCTTGGCTATGAAATGTTTTTAAAACTTTATATTTAATAATCCTATTTTAAATATTACCATAGTTTTCTCATGAATGAACATGTTGATGGCTTTTAGTAAAGTTAAATTATTATTATGGGTCTCAAAGTACCTCTTATTTATTTATTAGCACTATTCTGCTTGGTGATTGGACATTCAAAATTTAGAAACACTGTAAAATTCTAACACCCAGAATTCCTAAGAACTGAGAATAGCTGGATAACTCAAAGAACTATTTCATAAATGATATTTCTCAAGTGCTTATAAATGTAGCATTGATTTGTAGATAAATGAAAGCTCAGATACTTGAGGTGAGTTCCATGTTTTGCCATTTGGAGCATTCAGCAAGTACTAACTTCAAAATTTAGTATAAGCTCAAATAAATTGTACATGATCCAGATGGGGCAGGGAGAGAATTCAAAGTATCAGTAGAGCTCTCCTTAAACCTACTTTCTTTGTTAAGTAAAAGCCCTAGTGTAGATAGTAATCTCTTGTTTAAGTACCATATAAAAGATCACCCCAGGTCACCCATATGGGAGATGAGAATGAGGAAACCTGATTTGCTTTAGAACAGTGGTTCCCAATGTGGGGCACACACCCCACAGGGGGGCAATTTGATTTTTAAGGGGGATAATTCGAGAATGAGTTATTGACAGTGAAGTTTTTGCATTTCTTATGGTTCTAGGGGCCTCATATACAGTATATAAATATATATTGTGACATATTTATGCATTTCAGTTCTCTATTATGTTTTGAAACAGTATTTGCTATTTTTTCATATCATTTCATGTTATTATTTTTAAAACAATTTCTTAGTGATATCTTCCTCAGTACTTCAGCTGTCCTTTTGTTCTTTTATTTTTCTCTTTCATAGATGCCATGTTCTTTGGAAGCTTGTTAAGACCAAGTTAATGGCCTTTTAGGCTTCCTCCACATGAATAGGAGTCACTTTTTGAATAATAAGAATTATATGTCACGGGGGGCATCAGGTTTTAGAGATGCTTAGGTTGGGCATGTCCAAATAAAGGTTGGGAACCACTATTTAGAACAACGACCAAAATATAACCACTATCTGCTGGAAAAATTAAAATAAGTCTCACAATGTGCATAAAAAAAGAAAAGGTAGAGAAAAAACCATTAATGGGTTATCTCAGTAAAGTATGTTTGTGTTTTTTCTCACATGTATTCGTAATGTTGAATGTGCTTCAATAAAATGTATCATTGCATTTGTTAATATTAAGGCCAAAGCCTCAAATCTGGTTTCCTAGGATGTACCACCCTTGAGGATCTAGGCGTTGAACACAAGAGCCATCATTGGGATGGATTGATCCTAGTCACCACTTGTAAAAACTTAGTTGCCTCCCTTACTGAAAGCAAAGCAAAATTCTTGGTGTTTTCCATTAGAGGGTTCGGTCTTGTCAGAAGTAGGTAAGGAGAAAAGAAAAGTTGAAGGCACAAGACTGCAAGTTCATCTTTCTGTCACCAAGTAGATTTCTCTGCTTAGGCCATTTCTATCCCGCTTGAGTGTTTTGGTAAAATTTTACCTTTATGAAATGTCTTGACTGGGAGGTGAGGTGGTGGTGGAGGCAGAGGGTTCAAATCATGATGTACTGTCTTTTTGACTCCCCAGGGACAATGTTTACATTTTCCTCTTGTTTAGGAAAGTAGGTCTGTGGTCAATAGATATTTACAAATATACACAAAGGTATTCGACACCCCGGGTGTACGCTTGGTAGGTACCAATGTGGATGCTCTGTGCCCTTATAACAGAACTACATATGAAGAGCACAAAAGGAAGATTTAATAAATATTTTTTTATTATTATAAGACCGTCCCCATGACCTTTCTCAATATGAATTATTTACATTTTGAAAAAGGAAGTAAACAATTGTAGTTCATAACAAACATACAAAAATATTTGTTATCTAATTCTACAGTTTAATATTAAAACCCACTCCCTACCCCATATGAAGGGTTTTTTTCCCCCCGTATCTATTTTTTGGGTAATGGAGTGGGAATTAGGAAGTATAGTTACCTGTGATAAAGATAAAATTTTTCAAAGATTATATCTGCTAGAATAAAATTTTTGAAAAAAATGTATACATTTATACAGTGATTTTTAAAAAAAGAAGAGATAAAGTATAACTATAAGAAAATCAACTGAAAAAGAATACTAAAATTAGTATTTAATATCTCAATATTTCTAAAATTACTTAAATTAGAATTAGATATTACATCTTTAGATTTTATAAAAATATTCAATTGAAAATAAAATTAAATAGCTATTTACTTAAGAAAGAAAATATAAATGATGTCAGAGGAAAATACATGAAAACATTTAAGTATAGTGAAAATTAAAAATTCTGTTTTGTAAAGTAAGAAGATTAATGAATGTATCTTCAAATGAAGTAGACTAGCTCCAATATAGCATCTTAAATATTATTTCCTTTTTATCCAGATTATTTGGTATATGTATATATCAATTTAAAAGGTTATCATAAACAAGGGTAAGAACATAATGTGCTCAAAGAAACTATAATCAGAAAATTGAATCATAATGCACATCTTTTCATTGGGAGATTATCCCTTTCAAGAAAGACACAAGTATCACATTTTACAGGTAATAACATTCCCAGCATTGTCCTGACATAAAGAAAAACAAACTTTCTCGCAGTATAGTGAATACAAGGAGGAACAAAAGAGGTGTGAGCAATGTAATAACATACACAGGGTTAAACAGTTCTTTTTCAAAGAAATGTAGAAATAAAATATTCCTAAAGGTCACATGCCATCTCTTCAGCCCATTTAAGGCTTCTGAAATGCCACTCTGAAGTAAAATAACTACCTCTCCAGAAGAGTCATTCCATTAGAGAGCCGACTAACATCAGTACAGAGATAAATGGGAGAAGAGAAAATTGATTTTACACTTGTGCTGTAAGTGTGGTCAAATGTTATAGGCCAGCACATCAAATAGGATTCCAAAGAATTGTTGTGCCTGAAAAATAGCAACAGAAGAGGATGTGGTTAAATACAGCTTAATAAGAGGTCTGATGTGCTCAGTGTATAGTAAAATATTTATTTACTCTATTTGCAATATGACACATTCATATATCACTTTTATCCATGTTGATAAATTTATTTTTTAATGTTCCTGAAACTAATACCTTTCATTTCAACTCATGCTATCACAAACATACTTAGAGGCATGCAAGCATGTAGCAGCCATGCTTTATATTTTGTTTGATTTAAAACATATAGATTGTGCCTAATAATAAAAGCATTTTAATTAAATTTTATTTCACATGATGCCAATTCGCTATGCAAATATTATTCAGATTAAAATATTAAAGATACTATTTATCAAAACTTGAAGTTCATTAGTCACACTGGAAGCACAAAATGAATGTTCGCCTTTGAACTTTCTGTGGTTCCTTTGCCTTCTCAATGACGTTTAAGTTGTGCTAATGCTCAATTGGGACCCGCCATTTCTTTTCAGGTGTTGTTGACCGCACTGTGGTTGAATAGAGTCGGATATGATGAATATGATACAGCATAGTCCTTCCTCACAGCATTAAAGAGTCTCAGGGGGTAAGAAGAAAGCTGGGCAATGACATTTTTAAAAGCCCTGTGGTACTCTTGTCAGCTTAACAAGAGAACGATAGTGAATTATTTAGGGCTGTTCAAGACCAAGACAGCCTCTCTTCACATACTGCTGAGCAAGTGATCAATTCCAGTGCAGACTAAAGGGTGAATGAATTTCCAACAAAGTGAGGAAAGGTAATTTGGGAAATTGAGTTCTTTTTAAAGATGGTTCCAACCGGCCTTGTTGGTTTGGCTGAGTGGATAGAGCATTGACCCACAGACTGAAGGGTTCCAGGTTTGATTCCGGACAAGGGAATGTACCTCTATTGCAAGCTAGATTGGGGCAAATGCAGGAGGCAACCAATCATTGTGTCTCTCTTACATCAATGTTTCTCTTTTCTCTCTCTCCTCCTTCCTTCCACTCTCTTTTTAAAAATCAATGGAAAAAATATCCTCAGGTGAGGATTAACAACAACAACAAAAAATGGTTTCAACACCCCAGCCAGTGTGGCTCAGTGGTTGAGCATCAACCTATGAACCAGGAGGTCACTGTTTGATTCCCAGTTGGGACTTATTGCACAGGTTGCGGGCTCAATCCCCAATGTGGGGTGTGCTGGAGGCAGCCATCAATGATTCGTTCTCATCATTGATGTTTCTATCTCTCTCCCCCTCCCCCTTCCTCTCTGAAATCAATAAAAACATATTTTTAAAAAAGGATGGTTCCAACAGAGCAGCCCTTGAATTCCACTCCACCTCTTCCCCTTGCTTTCCTTCATGCCTGGTCCTTCCCTGGGTCTACAGATTTTATAATCTCAGATCATTCCTCTGAGATTCCAGTTTATTTCCAGTTTATTTCCTTTCATTCTTCCCAGGGAGAGAAGAGAGATTTTGGGCCATGCACAATATCCATACATGATCCTAGGATATGGGCTGCTTTATGAAATGCAGCTCTATTCTTGAGGAAATGAATCACTTTGCCACAACTCCAAATATAATTTTGAAAGGAATGGAGATAGAGTTGCATTCTGAACATTCTCCTACTGGAAATCTCACTTTATTTGTTTTTTATTGAGGTGTAAGTGATATATAACATAATATTAGTGTCAGATGTACACTGTAATGATTCCATATTTGTATATATTGCAAAATGATCACTATAATAAGTTTAGTTAACATTATACCCATACATAGTAACAAAAACTTTTTTTTCTTGTGAGGAGGACTTATAAGATCTACTCTTTTAGAAATCCCACTTTAAATGCAGTACCTTTTCCAACTTGCTTGTTTAAATCAAGATTGAGTCTAAGAATTAAATTTTGTTTTTTAATTTTTAACTTTTTTCTAAACACAACTTTCTTTTCTTGGTTAGGGAAGTACAATGATATAGAGAGTTAATACAAAAACAGAGTGCCTTTGAATGTAGCTGCACTTTATAGTGATGGTAAGATCATGGAACTTGGTAAATACTAAAAGTCTTATCCCTCTTTTATACTTGAGCTCTTTGGTTAGATTACGCACATGAAGAATCAAGGGCTTTCAAGACCCATTCCCTATGAAATCTTTTCTGTTTCTGTCGCCACGCTACAATGTTACATATCCTCCCCCCTTTGCAGCTTTAATCTTCTTGGCATATAATTTAGAAATTAGGTCAATGTAATTTTTGATGACCATTTTCTTTGAGGAATAAGATGCCATTTCCCAATGTAAAAATAAGTAATAAACCATAATTTTGTCATGTGGCCATGTATTGGACTATCTCTGAATCTGGACTAGGAAAGAATGATAATTCACTTCAATTTCATTTATTTGTACTCAGAACTTCTCCATTTGGGTCACAGAGAAAGCTCTTTTTCTTCCCTCCCCGCCCCCCTTTTTTAAATCCATGCCTTCCTTTTTCTGTTCAGCTTGATCCATTTCAACATAGTTACATTTAAGAGTCATGAATAGAATTTTAGAACTGAATCATCTAATCTAACCTTAGAGATAAGGAAGTCAAGTTCAGAGTGGGAGTGGTCTGACCAAGGTCGCACAGCTGGTGAGTGGCAGAGCTGGCTAAGCAAGACTGCCTGCCCCAGTCCCAGCTGAGGGCTCTTCCCACTGCACACATGGCCTTTCAGAAATCACAGACAGTACCTTCTCTTTCTAGCCCAGCCTTCCCAAGGTCATAATATGATATGTTTTCACTGCTGTCTTATATGTTATATAGAAATAAAACAAAACAAAAAACTGACAACTAGTCAGTCATTGCTATTTCCCTAGCATGTTATAACCCATGCAATGGTTTTGTTTTTGGTGTGTCATAAGACAGAAAGTAGCTAAACAGTGCAATCTCATTTTTAAAAGTAAAAAATGCAATAACTACTTTTTGTAATGAAAGCTGCAAATTATCATAAATTAATCATTTATTATTTTCAACCCATTTAATTCCATTTTCTAAGCAAAAATATGAGGGGTAATTAATACCTCTGTGTTAACTAGGGTTTTCCAGAGAAACAGAACCAATAGGATGTATCTATCTGTTGGTCAATATATAGAAGGAGATTTATTATGAGGGATTGGCTCACACAATTATGGAGACTGATAAATCCACCATCTGCCACCTGAGAGCTTGGGGTCTAGGGAAGTCAATGGTGTAGATTTAGTTTAAACTCGAAGGCTCGAGAGCCAAGTGAAAATGTGGTTTAAGTCCCAATGTGAGTCCAAAGACCTGAGAACCAGGAGTTCCAGCATGTGAGGATAGGAGAAGGTAGATGCCCCAGCTTATGTAATAGGGCAAATTCACCCTTTCTCTGCTTTTTGTTGTTCTATTTAGACCCTCAATAAGCTGGTTTGGATAATGCCTACTCACATTAGTGAGGGTGATCTTCACTCAGTCATGGTTCAATTTCAAGTCAGGGCACATGCCTGGGTTGTGGGCTCAATCCCCAGCAGGAGGCAGCCAATCAAGGATTCCTGTGATATACTATCACATGAACTACAGGGAAGTTCCATTAGTTTTTATTATATGTCTCCATTTTCTTTATTGATGATAAAAGAAAAAAAATACAAAATTGTACATTTTTACTATCCTCTTGCCTGGCAGGACAATGGAATGTGAATGCAAACAAAAGCCTTTACTTGGCAGTGCTGACCAAGAGTGTAGGAGAGAGAGGGGTTGTTCACATAACCGGTGGGTCAGGGAGAACCAGAAAAGATAGGTGAGGCAACTGCAAAAGAGAATGGGAATTTGGAGAAAATAGATGTTTAAAGAGGATTTGTAGAAAGTTATCTTTTTATGTGATGTAATCTGCTTTCTATGTCTCCAAGAAAAAAAGATCTTAGAAAGTTCTATTACATGTATGCTCATGGAGGAGTCTGAATTCTCTTCATGTTGTAAAAGATGACATTTGAATTTAACATCTTGAGAACAGTGTAGCTCAGTTCTGTTATCTTTGGGGTCATTTTAGGCATGTTGTCATGAATGAAAGTTTCTCTAAATTCTGAATCTAAGACAGCGGTTCTTAACCTGTGGGTCGCGACCCCTTTGGGGGTCGAACGACCCTTTCACAGGGGTCGCCTAAGACCATCGGAAAACACATATATAATTACATATTGTTTTTGTGATTAATTACTATGCTTTAATTATGTTCAATTTGTAACAATGAAATTGGGGGTCACCACAACATGAGGAACTGGATTAAAGGGTCGCGGCATTAGGAAGGTTGAGAACCACTGCTCTAAGATCTTAGAGGCTTGTTTGTGCAAATCACTTTTATAATGGGTAAAACCACCAGTGATCAAAGGGTATGCTAAAAGGGATCTCATGTCTTGTCTTCTCCTATCAGAGGGAGTTAGCTGCACTCCACCAGGCCGAGGCAGGAAAGCACCCGGGAACCGATCTGATGTGCTCCTCTATACGATGCAAAAGTACAGCACAAAGACCTAATATATTAGTGGACTTTTTCTTTGACTTTTCAAGACAAAGCCCCTTTTAGTGGTTTTCAGAGCTCTAATTTGCAATGTTAGAGGTTTCCGGGAAGTAAAGGATCTGACATCCCCTCAGATAGTCCTCCCAGGAATGACAGTTAGGGATACTAGCTGGCCCCTTGCCAAGACCCAGGGGCAGGGAAAGACAATGTGATCTTTGACCTAAAATTAGCTGCCACTTGGTCAAAAGGGGCAAGAGGGACAGATATTGCAACTTGTTCTCATGCAGCTCCTGTAGAAAGTGGAAATGTTTTTGAGTGGAAAAGCTGTGCTATTTGAAACTCAGGTTTACTGTGGCAAGCTCTTCTGTCTTCAGACTCCGGTGGCAGCTATAACTGAAGACACTAGACAAGTTCACTGTTGAAATACAGCATTTTCAGAAATGCAAATGCCTTATAAGAAAAAAGAGAGCATTGATTATTTTTCTACATGTACCATTAATGACTCTTTTTAGAGTCTAGTTTAACTTTGAAGTCAATTTCAAGAGAGGTGCATGGTGGTCCTTCACCCTCATATTTCCAGAACTATTTTGACAAAAGAGAGGCACTTAGCATGAGTTTAATAAACACATTTCTCTGTGGATGCATTCTATCAGATAAGGCTAGACTGCTATTGCTCTCTGTGGAATCAGCCACCTGAATGATTGCTTTAATTGTCTATAAAGGTAAAACTTTATTTTAAACCTATTTACCTTGAAACAGCTTAATGCTTTTCAATGTCACATAAAATATTCTAAAATAGATGAATCCTGTGTGTGCCTGCATTGGTTCAAAGGACATGTGCCTTTGAAAGATTTGAAAACAGTTTAGTAGAGGAGACATTTGTTACAAAATCATTTCTCATGGAGCAAGAACATACAGCTTCATGCTGCACGGGTTTCACCGGCCCTGGTAAATGAAGGGAAATTTGGCAAGATCGGAAGGGAGAAAAACAGATTTATCCTTAAGTGGGAAAGATGTCCTATGTGTATAGAAGGGGAAGTACTAAACTTGTTCTGGTAACTTGCCTTTTCCTGAAAGGAGATATTAGTAAGGAGAAACCATTAACAATTTAAGGGCAGTTTGGGGGCACTGATACAGGATCTTCAGCAAAATAGGTTCAAAAGCCAACAGCTCTTATCCAGAAATACTGAAGGGAACCTAGGCCTATTGACTCTACAAAACACAGGAAGGACATTAAGAATTCATTACATGAAATAATATAAATGCATATGCGCAATGAAATAAAACTTTTCTAAGCAAAGGTTGCAAGTTCCTGGGATTTTCTGGTTGTCTGACAATTCTAAATGACTTCTACCTAGAAACGCATTCTGTAAGTAAGTTATTAAATCCCCTTGTAGTCATTTTGCTATGGTATTAGCATGGCATTTGCCACTAATATGCTGTGAATATATTGTCTATACACTTAGAACACCAGTAAATTTGATAGGACATTAAAATATGTAGCTGAATGCCTCTGGTGTCAGTTCTGGCTCATTTAGTCACTGTCTTTGAATAAGTAAATAGCTGAGCTGATGGCACCTTTCAAACTTTTTTTCTTCTACTTGATTTTAACAGATTATTGCCTCCCTCAGCGCTATTTGAAATGTTTTTCTTCGTTCATTCACAACATAAATTAACATGTCATTTTTTTTCATGAATTTTGAAAGCAGATAGGCTAGTGACAGTACTTGTTCAGGGCACATCTGTATACACGTTTGAAGACTTTAAATAAGTCATTTGAAGAATAGGCTTATATGTCTGTCATTGCTATTGTGAATATTGTTGCTAAAATTGCAGTGTCACCATTAGAAAATGAAACAGGGCCAGAGTAAAATAAAAGTCAATTCTGGAAATAGAAACTGCTGGCTGTTATTTACTTTGCATATTCTGAGGTTTCCATTTGACCTTGAGAGAAAATGTTGTTGTGAGTATTGATCAATACGATTCCCAATAACCTTTTCACATTTACAAAATACACTGGCTCCTTTTATTTTTGGTGCTTGAGTAAAATAAACGTAATTAAATAAAAAGAAAATATAGTCTTTCATCTGTTGAACAGAAATATAACCTTTTATTTGTAAACAATATGATGATAATGCTTCATGTGTTAGTATTTCATATCTTGACCTTTATTGCAATATTTTCAAAAATATATTAATTCATCTTATCTTTCTCATAGTATTTATGAATTCTATTACCTATAGTTTTATTGATTACCATTTCATTTGGACCGAACTAAAGCTTCAATGTTTGTATGTATTTCTCGTCAATCATCTCTGTTGTTACTATGAAGCACTCCTGCTTCCCAGGATTCACATAGTAATCAATCTAGAATCAACCAGTATTTTCCATAATTTAACGTTTATTCATTCTTTTCAAGATATTTTAGTATCTACTATACCTGAACACCTATACCTAATGATCCCTTCTCCAGAAATGGACTTTATTGACTATTCTATATGGCAAGACTTATCCAGTCCATCCAATTAGCTTAATTTAACTAAATCTGCAGATGTTTCTCTAGCTTTTCTCTCTAGAATATTGTCATACAAGTCTTCTCTGACTTGGTAACTCTCCCATTCTTCCAAGTGGGTTAAATAACGTTGCAATGAATGTAGGGGTGCATATATTCTTTCGAATTGATGTTTCAGATTTCTTCAGATATATTCCCAGAAGTGAAATTTCTAGGCCATAAAGCAGTTCCATTTTTAGTTTTTTGAGGTAACTCCACACTGCTTTCCACAGTAGCTGCACCAGTCTGCATTCCCACCAGTAGTACATGAGCGTCCCCTTTTCACCACATCCTCGCCAGCACTTTTATTTGAGGATGCAGTATTTCCCAATCTACTACCACCATTCATTCTCCTGCATATTCTATTTTGGGAATTGCATTCTCTGAATGTAGGTTACCTATCTCTCTGTTTCCTTCCTCAGCACTGCTTTCATCTCTATTCTCTGTTCTTGTTATCTTTGATTCTCACTCATATTTTTCTGTCACAAGACCACAACGTACCTTGCAATCTTTTAAATTATATTTTGGATGATCACATGTCTCCTTAGTTCTCTCTTGCTTGGAACTGACTTGTTTATGCCTGGGTCCAAGCAAAATAATTATGCTTCCCCTTTACCTCTATAGAGGATAGGTATAGATGATAACTTTTTGAATAATCTAATTTTATCTGACTAATAAACTATACTCTTAAGAATTTACCTTATGTACACATTGTAGTATGATTCTAACCTAATATTTTATTTCTTTATATTTTTATGTAACAACAAAAATTAAGTGGATTTGAACAATAACATTTCAACTTTTTCTTGTAGTCTTCTCCTTCTCTTATAAATCTTTCTATGCCTCAGGACAGAAACTTCATTTTAGTATGACCTGAAACCAACAATTCACAGAGAAAGCAAAAGAAGAGCTGAGTTTGTGAAATGTTCAGTCAAATTTGCATAAAGAGTTGGTTTAGAGAAACTTCAGATAAACCTTCAAACCCCGTAAGGCTTATCTAAACAAAGAAACTAGACATTTAAGTGGTGTTCATTACTAATGACAATGCATTATATAAAATAAACAGGGCAATAGCTTTCAGCTATCATTATTATAGATGGTTATTTTGTAATATATAGAAAATTTAATAAGCATATCAGAAATGGCATTCTTTTCTTGTGCCACACTGTTAAAATCAGGATGAATTTACAGCAATTATAAAGAAGAGATTTATCTCCTTGCAAAACCAAAGGTATGTTCTTTTATGTTGGATTGAGAAATGAATCGGTGTTTATTTAATTTTTAAATAAAGAATGATGCAACAGATGCTGTCAAATCCACATAACAACTATTATTCTCTTAGGATGCCTTTAAAGGCTTTGGGTACTTATGACAAATGAATAGATATATAATTAAACTTACTGATAGAGCTTATATCAATTCAAACAGCGGCATTGAAAATATGATTGATGAAATAGTAGTGTGTCATAAGGGAACTGCTAGTTCTTTTAGTATTTAAAGTATGTATTTTGCAAATGAATATGTGTGAGCAATAGGTATCCAGGTTCTGTAAACTAAAACGTAGTTTGAATCGGAGTCTGTTTTTAACCCATCTTTATCATTTCATACACTATGTATAAATGTGGGCTTTGTTCCAAATGACACATACCATCCCGCCAATATAAACTTGATTAAATAGTTAAGAAATTAGCTACTCTAGTCCTAGCCGGGAGTTCAGTTGGTTGAGCATCATCTGGGTTCCATTCTTAGGGCATATACCTAGGTTAGGGGTTTCCCAATTGGGGAATGTATGGGAGGCAACTGATCAGTGTTTCTCACATCAATGTTTCTCTCTTCCTCTCTCATCCTCTGTAAAAAAAATCAATAAAAAATATCCTTGGGTGAAGATTAAAAAGTAAAGAAGAAGAAATTAGCTACTTTAAAATTTCTAATGGGAAAGTTCTCAAAACATTTGTTTCTGGGCAAAGGGATAAATAAAAAGAGAAATATCGTAAGGAATTATTTCAGGGAGCTCAGTGGTCCATGATGATGATAAGCTTCCAGGAGAAATCCTCAGTGACTTTCACTTTCCTTTATCCAGGGCCATATCTCAATGGCCTGTATCATAGATCTTTCAAGAAAAAACAGAAATCCTATGTAGAGGAGTGATTGTCATTCAGATATTACTTATCTCTTGAAGATAGAGAATACAGCCAAATAATAAGCAATTATTTTAAAATGTCAAAAATAGACTTGGCATGCACTTTCTTATTGGTCAGGAGCTATTTGTCCATCAAGTTCAAGTTACTTAATGTTTATAAACAGTTTTATCCAGCTTGAATATATGATATACAATTTCTGTGTGTCCTTAATACAACTTTAGAAAGTGTCAACAGAGAGGATATTCTTTTTTTAAAAAAAATATATTTTATTGATTTTTTACAGAGAGGAAGGAAGAGGGATAGAGAGTTAGAAACATCGATGAGAGAGAAACATCGATCAGCTGCATACTGCACACTCCCCACTGGGTATGTGCCCGCAACTAAGGTACATGCCCTTGACCGGAATGTACCTTAGTACATGCCCTTGACCGGATAGTCCGCAGGCCGACGCTCTATCCACTGAGCCAAACCGGCCAGGGCGAGAGGATATTCTTAAAGGTAGGTAAGTCAGCAATAACAAAATGAGATATATGAAAGTGAAGCAAGACAAAAGTTAAACAGAGAGAAGATAATGCCCCATTGTAACAGGACAACAAAATCATCCTTTTTTCTTTTCCTCATTTTACTGGCTATTTTGGTTGGAATCTTATCTCTCTCTCCCTCTCTCTCTCTCTCTCTCTCTCTCTCTCTCTCTCTCTCTCTCGTTGATATCTTTACTGATAAATCACCTATCCACACTCATCCCATCTTAGCTAGCCATTGAGATGGGCTTTTCTGAGGTTAAAAATATCCAGACTGTTGCTAGATTCAATGACATTTGTTTCAACTCTATTCTCTTTAGTGTCTCAGATGCATTTCAAACAGAAAGTCACTCCTGTCCTCCCTTGACTGCTGCAGCATTTCAAAATCCTGGTGCTCTGACCCATCTCATCTTTCTATTTCTTTGATTTCAACAATCCCTCGCTTTTCCTCTCTCACAGCCCTCCTCCCACTATTTCATAGTGATTGCTCATGACAGGGATCACTCTCTTCCCTATTTTTTTCTCTTTGCCTCTTCTTCAGGAATTTCACCTGTTTCTTCTGGCTTTAGCTATAGCTACATTAATAACAACCTCTAAATAGTAAGGATTCTGACTGAAGAGGAGTGAATGGACACAAATCTAAAGGTTTTCATTGAAAGAAATCAGGCAACCAGTACCTGAATTGTTCTGCAGTTGAGGTTGGTGTGGAATTAGGATCAAGCTTTTCTGATTTTTGTTTGCTTAGTGTGTGTTTTTCTTCCTTCTTCTTTTTTTTGGAGGGAGGGTTTAAAGAAAAACATTCTGCCTTTTTAGTAGCTTGTCATAAAAAAAGTAAGTTAATATCAAAATATTGAAGCATATGGAATAAAAGAATTTAAGTGGAGAAATTTTTTGATGTTTTCCACTTGAAGCTCAAAATTTGTTTTTCTTCATAGCTTATAGGTTTTATAATAATATCTGAAAATCATTAAAAATGTTGCAGACAAGACAATGTTTGAAGGGAGTTTTCACTATAGTCAATGTATTAAATTTAGGGCATTTTAAGCAACCTATTTGCACTTCAATTTGCTTATTATATGTGGTGCTTGACCTAGGATCCACTTTCCACCTTTTTAAGTCTGGAAAACTTTGAATAAAGGTGAAAACCTTTAATGCTGTTCATTTTGTAGTTGGTACTATGGCCCAAGAATATGAGTTATGTAATATTCATTGAGAAAAATAATAAGGCAGATATGATATTTTTATACCTTTCATAATTTTTTACATATTATAAGGCAGATTATCATTAGAACAGAAGACATATATGATATTCTTCTTTTTTCTATTATTTCATGAAGATTGAGATTTTTCCCCTTATGATAATAAACATAATGAGTTCCTTTTAAAGGTTTGCTATGTTCCTCAATATTTGAATGAACTCTTGCTGACCATCTCTGTGACACTAAAGTCACAGCCCCCAAAAGTACACATCTTTCTACTGCACTCCAAAATGGAACAACATAGTATTGAAAAAAAATTTCAAAAGCAATTTCAAGAAACTTTTGACTGTCTTTTGGCATTATACCTTTCCTGGTCACGAGATAGTGGCTAAAACACCAGGCATCAGTCAGAAGGAAAAAGAAAGGCAAAGGGCAAATTGTGTCAGCTATTCAGTATTGTTTGTTAAAGATGCTTCCTCAGACCCCCCCACCCCCCCTGCTTACCTATCACTGCTCAGAGTCTAGTCATGTGGTCACCTTTATCTGCAAGGGAGGTGGGGTCTTTATATACATGGCTGTATATGAGGGGGAAATGGCTATTAGGTAGACAACCATCAGTCTTCTAAACAACCCTAAACATGTATTTGAGGGCCAAGTTTGCATGCATTTTCCTATTCATGTCTTACAAGGCAGACATTGTTAACATTCTCCTTTTAGAGATGAGGAAACTGAGGTTTAGATGGGCTAAATAACTCGCCTGCAGTCAGATATGTAGCAGGATGAAGAACAAGGAATTGAACTTTCTTCTACTTGACACAGCTGCCAAGCTCTTAACTACTATACCTCAGTATTTCTGAGCTGGTGCTCCTGCTCTCTTGTTGGCTTTATTTCAGGAACCAGAACTAGATTCCAAAGATGAATGAATTCCTCTGAAAGACATACAGGAAACCTGGGCTGATGTAGAAATACAGTAACCTTTTAAAAAATTCATAAGCCCAAAATGTCTGCAAAGATTTTAAAATCTGCATGCTTTGCTGTTTCTTGATTTATTAAGGGGACCAGGCACCATGAATTGGTCCTAATACTGTGAAAGGTGTTTAAAGGTAGAAAGAATCTCTCTCCATGAAGTGAAAATTTAAAGATTGTAAGGGTTTTTTATTTAATGTATTGGGGAGACATTGGTTAATAAGATGATATAGGTTTCAGATGTACAATACGATAATACATCAACTGTATATTGTATTGTGTTCACCACCCCAAGTCAAGTCTCCTTCCATCACCATTTATTCTCCTTTCACCATTTTCTACCTCCCTTCACCCCCTTTCCCTCTAGCAATCACCATACTTTTGTCTGTGTTTAGAAGTGTTTTTTTTTTCTTTTTTGCTTAATTCCTTCACCTTTTTCACACAATTCAGTAATCTCCCTCCCCTCTGACAGCTGTCAGGCTGTTTCCTATCTATGTGTCTTTTTCTATTTTGTTTGTTAATCTTTTTCATTAGATTTCACCTACAAGTGAAAGCCTATGGTACTTGTCTTATTCTGACTGGCTTATTTCACTTAGCAAAATGCTCTCCAGATCCACCCATGCTGTGGCAAAGGGTAAGATTTCCTCCTTTTTTGATGGCCAAGTGGTATGCCATTGTGTAATTGTTTAAAAAAGAACAACTCTAGATTAATTGGTAGATAATGGGAGTAGCACATACTGTTAGTACATCAACCTCAAGCTGTTCTCAATCCCTTTCTCTGCTTGCTTCTACTAAGAGGGCTGGAAAAGCTGTGTACTTGTTCTTGCAGGCTCTTATCACACTATGAATGGCCAGGCAATATAGTCTTGGTTAATGGTATGTAAAAAAAAAGTGCCTTGGGCATATTTCTGGGAAATCTTCCACTTTCTTGTTAAAGGGGACAGATACAGCAGGCACCTTCCTTCCTTTTTCCTGCCTGGATTTAGAGTCAATGACTGGAGCCATAGCAGCCATTTTGCACCATAGATGTTCAGAGAGATACTGGCTTTGATATCATTGAGTTGCTGAATCAATGCCTACTTCCAGATTTCTTTCTCTTTACTCTTAGTTATGTTATATTTTACTTCACCCAAAGTTCATTATAAATAATTTAATTAGTCATTGCCTTTCAATAAACTATACAACAGTCAACAGATTGATTTATTAAAAATTTTGCATGTATTGGTTTAGTACAGAGATATAAAACTTCCTGAAAGTTTTCTTTTTGGAGCCAGAATATAAATAAATCAGATATTGAATTTAGTAGCCACAAAAACTTAAAAAATATGACCCATTGCCAAATATTTGTTTTGTTAGACACTATTTTCCTCTAAAGACAAAACAAGCATGAGATATTAACAAAAATGGATTGCCTTTATAGCATGTTACCAGTACTTCGTTGTCTAAAATTGAATAAAGTAGTTGTCTTAGTTTAGGCTGCTATAACAAAATACCATGGTTGCAAAGTTCTGTAGACTGGCTGAGATGAAATTACTGGTTACTTTAGTTCCTGGTGAGAGTTCTGTTTTTCTGGCTTAGAAATGCCCTTTTTGGTGTATCCTCACATGACAGAGAAAGAAAGAGAAAAAAGAGAGAGAGAGAAAGAAAGAGAAGAAAGGAAGAAAGGAAGGAAGGAAGAAAGAAAGAGAGAAAGAAAGCGGCAGGGAGGGAGGGAGAGAGTGAGAGGGAGAGAGAGAGCAAGAAAGAGAGAGAGAGAGGGGAGAGAGATATATAGAGAGAGAGGAGTAGAGTTCTGGTATCTCTTTCTATAATGGTACTAATTCCATCATGAGGATTTCACCCTAATAATAACATCTTAAAATTATTTCCCAGAGCACTCAGATCCAAATACAATCAGAGTGAAGATTAGGATTTCAACATATGAATATTGGGAGGACCAACATTTAGTCTTCCAATACACAAAACATTAACAAAGGTTTGAAGCTCAAGTCATTTTGCAAAAATGTTCCATCTACTCTCTTTTCATAGGAGGCCTAAGATTAATGATGTTCCATCATGCTGCTTTATACCTCTTTTTTCAGTCTGGGCTTCATGGGTAATAGTATTTTCAATATAACTTCCTCTAATTCAAAAATTTCTTTGTTCATACAAAAAAAAAGAATTTATAAGCAGAATGCAAGGAACATACTTTAATCTTTCTTTGCTGTTTTTTTTTCCCACCAGAACAATCTTTAGTTCTTTCTCCATTTCAATGTTGTTTGAAACCTTGGGTTATGTCTAAATTTATTTTTAGCTCTAAAATTATGATAAATATAAATAAATAGATGCACCCTTTTATTTGACAAACATAATTGTGATTCATTTATACTGTGTTTGCTCTCATTTTCTATCTTATGTAGGTCATAGGAATTGTGACTGAGAATTTAGTTTTTAGAAATTAAATTCAGAATTTAGAATTTAGACTGTATATTGATCTAGAGAGGAGAATCATGAGATTTGAACAAAGACAGAGGGTATGGTCTGATGATATGTGATAATGAATGTGATGATAAATGTGATGATATTTAAGAGATAGGATTGATAGGCCTTGCTAACATATTTTCTATGATAATGATTTTGGAGAGAGTAGGAGTAATTTAGGTTGGTTCCTAGATTTTAGTTTTGCCTGATGGTGGATGGATTTGGTACTACCTTACCTCAATGTGAGTCAATTTGGATCAATGAGTGGATTTGTGGATATACTAAGTTGAAGTATTTGTGAGGTTATCAGACAGAGATGTCCAGTAAGTAATTTATAGGGATTTAATTTGGTAGTTTAGAAAGAAAAACTAAGCTACTGATCTCAATTTGAGTATCAGAACAAAAAATGTGATTGATGAAGCCATGGGTTTAGATGAGTCTGTCCAGAGCTGGTGTATAGATTCAGAAATAGACAAGAAGTGTGTTTGTTAAAGATTCTGAGTAATGTGATCACTTAAAAGGCAGATGTAGTAAGGACACCCCCAAACACACACACACACACACACACACACACACACACACACACACTCAAACTGATTAGCTAAAGATCAAGGAAAGTCATATGATGAAAGTCAAGGGGATAGAGTTTTTTAAATAGTACAATATGCTTGTCTTTATTTTATATACTGTGCATTAGACTTCTATAACTTATTTACTACTCATTAAAAGTTTGTACACCTGCCCCCAAATAATGCCCTGGTAACCACCATTTTACTTTGTTTTTGACAAATTTAATTTTTTTTGGTTCCATATATAAATGATATCATAGAGTACTTAATTTTTTTGTCTAACTTACCTTGCTTAACATAATGTGCTCAAGGTCCATGATGTTGTTGAAAATGGGAGAATATCTTACTTTCTTATGGCTGAATTTGGGAGACTATCTTCCTTTCTTATGGCCAAAATTCATGCAGGGGCATGGGGGGAGGGTGTCCCTCAGCCCAGCCTGCACCCATTCCCAATCTGGGATCCCTTGGGGGATGTCTGATTGCCGGTTTAGGCCCAATCCCGCAGGGATCCATCTCGCAATTCAGGACCGCTGGCTCATAATCGTTGGCCTGCCTGCCTGCCTGATCACCCCTAACCACTCTGCCTGTTTGCCTCATCGCCCTTATACACTTGCTTGCCTGCCTCATCACCCCTAGTCACTCTGCCTGCCTGCCTGCCTCATCGCCCCTAACCACTCTGCCTGCCTGCCTGATCGCCCCTAACCACTCACCTGCCTGCCTGATCGCCCCTAACCACCTCTGCCTCAGCCCCCACCATCACAACTTCATCAGGAAGGACATCTGGAATAATGTCCAGAAGGTGGTTCTGCTGTCTGGTCTAATAGCATATTATGCTTTTATTATTATAGATATATAAACTTTTTACCCATTCATCTTTTTTTAAAAAAATATATTTTATTGATTTTTTTACAGAGAGGAAGGGAGACAGAGAGTTAGAAACATCGATGAGAGAGAAACATCGATCAGCCGCCTCCTGCACATCTCCTACTGAGGATGTGCCCGCAACCCAGGTACATGCCCTTGACCGGAATCGAACCTGGGACCTTTCAGTCCCCAGGCCAACGCTCTATCCACTGAGCCAAACCGGTTTCGGCCCATTCATCTTTTGATGAGCATTTATTTCCATATCTTGGCTGTAATGGATAATCTTACCTAATAATAGACAAACATGTAAATTGACCATACCTTCACTATGCTAACCAACCAATCAGGAGAGTACGCAAATTAACCCAACAAAGATGGTGGTTAATTTGCATATGTTGGCTCCAAGTGGTGGAGGGAAGCCTGACGGTCCCAGGGCCAGAGCAGTGAAGCCTGACGGCCCCGGGGCCGGCTCCAGCCAGAACCCGGCCAGAGCGAAGGCCTGGGTCCCAGGTGCCAGAGGCAAACCGGTGCCAGCAGCCAAGAGAAGGGAAGGCCTATTGCATGAATCTCTTCGTGCAACAGGCCTCTAGTGCTATAATAAACATGGGAGAGCATATATCTCATTGAAGTCCTGTTTTCATTTCCTTTGTGTAGATACACAGAAGTAGAATTGCTGGACCATATGGGAGATCTATTTTGAATATTTTGAGGACCCTCCATATTATTTTCCTTAGTGGTTGGGCCCATTTACATTTCCACCAATAATGTATAAGGGTTCCCTTTGGGGTGGAGTTATTTAAGGAGAAAGAGAACAACAATATTAAAGCTTGCTGAGTATTCATAAAAGATAAATACTAAAGAATGTCAACCAAATTTGTTCATTGGAAAATATTGTTTAACATAATTTGTGGCAAAATGGATAGAAGAGTAAATGTAGAAGAAATACTAGCTACTAGCTAGAGACAAACACAAATATGGAGGAAATATATAAATTTTAAATTTAAAACATTATAAACATGTATCTAAACTGTTGAAAAGTGCTAATAAAGAGACATTGAAAATGCAAAAAATAATAATAAATAGAGAATACCCAATAAGGCAATAGAGGTTGTGTGTGCTATGTGTGTATGGGTAGGAAGATAATGAGTGTTTTAAATTAAAAATTGAATATATTTTATTTATTTTTAAAGATTATTTTAGCTAATTGTGGGAAGAATGAATTAGAGAAACTAAGACTCAAGGTAAGGACAACTGAGGAAAACAAAGCAGAGGACGATGGGCAGAGGGAATAGTTGTTGAAACATTAACTTGGGAAGATCAGTAGGGCTTAGTAATACACTGGATGTGGGAAATAAAAGGCAAGGTAGATCAAAGATTTGAGAAGTATTTAAAGTTCCTAACTTGGGACCTGAGAAGGAATGATAAACATAACTATTAGTAGTTTGAAATGTGTGTTCCATTTTAGACATTCTTAATTTTGACTGCCTTTGGAATATCTTAGGTAAAGAACCTTCATTTAGTTAAAAAAAGTGGGGTAGAAAGTACATGGACAGCCAGGGCTATCTGAGGTATTAGTGATATGGATGAAGCTGAAAGCACAGCATCAGAGGAGGTAGCCTGGTGAGACTAGGTATAAAGAGAGATGAGGGCCTTGCATGGACCTTGAAGAGCAATAACATTTATAGGCAAATGGCAAAGAGGAAACCAGTGTAAAGGGTGAAAGTAATACCCAGAGGAGTAAAAATTGAACCAGAAGTGAATAGAATCACAAATATTACATCCAATGCTAGATCAAGGTCAAATTATATAATTTAAAAGTACCTATTGAATTTGCCACTTGGAGGACAATTAGTTGAATGATGTTTTTAGTTGAATGATGAAGGAAAATACCAGATTACAGATGGCTAAGTTATTAAGGGCAGTTGAGGAAGTGCAGACAGTGCAAACCACTCTTTCTAGACTTTGGTTAATGAAGGGAAAGGAGAACACAAGAAGAGGAGTTATGTTCTTCTTGCTTGAGGTCATTTTCAGGAGAGTTTTGCTAACTGCAAAAGCCCATGTTTACTGTTTTCCATTGAAGTAGTACGTGAACCAGACCAGTGTCAACAATACTGCATATTTGTGCTTTCCTGTTAGATCAATCTTTCAAAAATTTAGTGATATGGAATTACAGATGTTCATGTAATAGTGAACATCTAGTTGAATGAGAAAACAGCCGAAATCCTTTAAATACTATGTCTTAGGGCACATTCTAGTTTGTTAGTGGTAGATATTTGTAACTTTTCTTCCAGGCTTTCTTTGTAGTCCTACAGATAACTTAATTTGTTCACCCTAAAGAAGATTGAGTATTTTAATAAAGTCTTGACTAGTTCTAAGTACATTGTGATGATAACACTGAAGAAATATTAGTTTTACCATGGAAAATGATGACTTTCCTGTAATTAGTTGTTTTTATCAGTTTCTTATTATTTTTTTGTTATTGCTTGTTTTCATCTGCATCCTATTATTTCTAACTATATAAGTGACTATTTCAGTTTAATTTTTCTTTTACTGGTTTACAAATTGAGTTTTAGAATTTTATTTCCAGACAATAGTAAAAACTAGAAAATCTTTTCTCCTAACAGATATCTTTGAATACTCTAGCTGGAGATTTCACCCTTGGTCGTGAACTTAACTCTACCGAACCAGATTATACATGATACCCGTATTAGAGCCCCTTTAAATGCCAAAAGTTTATTATAGTTAAAATGTTGTGCTATTTTTTTTCTAAGAAGTGTTATTTTTATATTCATTTTATATTACTATTTGAAAACTGGTGTTATTTGTAAATGAGGCCACAAGCAGTTAAAATTATTTTCCTGTACTTTTCATGATTAACATTTTTTAGATGTAACAAATATATATACATACATATGTATGTATATATATACATACATATGCTAATATTTATATGTAAAATATGCTATCAATTTTATATGGAATATGTATTATATGTGAAAATGTAGATATTCATATGTGGCAAAATGCATGTAGCTACATATGAATAGTATAAGAATAATAGTATAAGAAAAAATTTCTTATATCCAATTAATTAAAATGTAAATAGGGAGGCAAAATACCAAGAGAGTAATTTATTTTATTATGTCTCCCTGAATAATATTTAAATAAGCCATAAAATAATGCCATTTCAATGCTAAAATCCTTTGATCATAGCTGACTGTTAATATCAAACAACAAAAATTTGGAACAGGATGAAAACATGTTTAATTTCATGGGGAAAGAGAGAGAGAGACCCAGATAGAGGTGAAATGACATTTTGCTTGGGTTGGTTTGCTTGTTGGGAAGGTTGACTGAGTGATCTTTTAAGGTATGTGTAATCACATCAGTGGCTGACCCTGGAGATGTGTTTGTGGGGAGGTAGAGCAGGAAATTAGGCCACTATCAGACCCATTGAAATCTTTCAAGCTGAAAATTTATTTCTGTTATATATTAAGATTCTCCATGGGATTTCATTAGTAGGAAGAATTTTACAGTTTAGAAGTGTTTGAAAGCTGTGAATGTAATCTCATTTCTCCTTCACTGATAGATAGTGACGTCTTTTAGGTCACAGAAGTAAGGTACAGAGCCATAATCAAAACCTCAAATAACATATTTTATTACTAGGTAGTTTTCTGTATTAAAAAGTACTTTTTGGTGTTAGCTCAATATTCATTCCTATAACATCCATCTATGAAACTTCACCTTTTTCTTTAAAGTAATCTATAATAATAAAAGCGTAATATGCTAATTAGACTGGACAGCGGAACAAACTTCCGGAAATCCTTCTGGACGAAGCTGGGGCTGCTAGGGCCAAAGCAAGGCCACCCCAGCTGTGAGGGCTGAGCCCCTTGCACGAATTTCATGCATCAAGCCTCTAGTAGAGAATAAATTCAAATGGTTTTTCATGTGGTAGTTTGGATTGGTCATTTATGTGAATGTAGAAATGTGTTGATGCATTAATCTTCTGCCAATGTTTCTGCCCAGGCTTTTGGCTTTTGTTTTGTGGGTTGATGAGAGACTGTACTAGAGAGGGCTGCATGAAGAGTGGTATCTTCATGGATCCCTCAGGCAGAACAAGGAGATGATGATGATGGATGATGATGTGATAATGATGAAAACAAGAATTAATACTTTTGGTAGACTTGCTGTGTCCCCTGTGGTGTGTGTGTGTGTGTGTGTGTGTGTGTGTATTTAACCTTCACAATACCTTATGAATGAGTACTATTATTATGCTTATGCCAATTTGTAGATGAAAAATGAAGTTGGCCAAACTAACCCAGCTAGTAAATAATAGAGTATGGATCTGAAAACAGAAAGACTAATTTTGGATTCAAATTTTTAAACTGTTGGGCTAACCTTCTACTCTAGAGATATGTTCTGAGAAGAGGTTGTAAAGAAGAAGTATTTATTAATGATGTTAGGAGGTTCCGGAGAGCACACTGGGCAGGGTGGCAGGTGAAGAGTGGCCATGGGGAAAGGCAAGGAGGTAGCCCAGAGCAGCAGGGTGGTGATTAGGGATGTGAAGTGCAGTCACCCTGCTCTGGAGAGAACCTGTAGTTAGAGCTCTGCTGCTTCTGGTGTGCAGAGAGGAGGTGAACATGCCGTTCTTACTAGGGCTTCTTGTGTGTTACATCAGTCATCTTTCTTGGTAATGAAATGTGGTTTCCAAGCATTTCCCCTATAGGAATAGGCTCTAAGCAATGGTTCTGACTTGTTCAGATCAAGGACCCTGAGACTATGGGAGAAGCTTTTTATTGTCTCTCTAGGGAGAACGTGTGCATAGGCATAAATACAGATGTCAAAGTGATTATGTCCCAATAATGCAGGAGAACTGAGGGAGGCATATACATCTTGGAAGGGCCCTGTAAGGAACCAGGGACTGGGTATTTCCCCTGGATCTTGATGGGATAGGGAGGGCCCTATGTGATAAGGAATTGGAGAGGACCGAATGTGTGAATACTAACTACAAGAGTAAAAAAGGAAATAGGATAAACCCAGGGAAGTCTTATGAGTCACTTCTTCATGACCTCGCACATTGTAGTGTATCTATAAAACTCAGGCTATGTTTGCTGTGCCTGGGAAGCCTCACGGTGGTAAATGGGAAAGGCAGAGCTTCCCTTCCGGTCCAGAGGTGTGTCAGCACCAAGAAGACTGCCTTGATTCCAAATCAAAACAGAAAAAAGTAAGCCACCCACAGGGCAAGCGTGGCTTTTCCATGCCTCCGACCATGAGTCTGGAGTTTGGGTGAAAATTCCCTGACTCTAAGGGCAGGGATAATCCAAAATAACATTTGTCATATGTGTATGTACTGGCAAGACTTTTTTAAAATTATTACTTAAGGAGCTTCTTGCAGTCTCTGAAGCATATCCACATACCTTAGGTTAAGTCCTTGATCTGCCAGGATGATTCTCTAATACAAAGCTGGCTGCAGAAGTAAAAAAAATGTGACCCTAGCCAATCACCAGCAGCCCTGTTACTATAATGGAATCTGAGGAGGTCAGTGTGTTTCCTTTTGTGTGTCTCTGTTTTTCCTTCATGAGTCACTGAAGATTGAACAGTTCATTATTGAAGCCGCTGCCTGTATAGACTTGGGGTATGGACAGTGTCTTAAGTGTCATGTCAGTTCTTTGCTTTCACTGTTTTGTTCCCTTTGACGTGGGACCTGCAGAAGCAGCATTCTGAGAGAGAGTGTCTGTGGGAAGTTTGAGTTAGGCCACCTCTGCTGTCCAGAGGAAGGCAAAGCCCCAGCACACACAGGGCTGAGTCCAGCTTTCTCCACTGCTAGAAGGGGCGTGTTATTTCACAGCCTTTGTCTGCCTGATTTTGCTGAAGAAGCAGGAGTCCTCAGGAATAGCTCTGTGGTATCCCTGACCTGAATTGGTGTTGAAGAAACGGTAGCTCCTAAGGCATTTTTGTTGTCAGAGCTGAAGCCTACATATATTTCATTTTTTGTCGACCAAACATCTAGAATGTTCTTGTTAGAAAGGACTAGGGAACAAATTATATAGATATCTATATAATATTTTAAGCAAACATCGAGTCCTTATCTATCTCTTATAGGGATATGGGCAATTCAAATGTCAAATGAGGCAAAGGCCCTAAATTAAGCAGGATTAATTAGAAAGAACTGTTCTTTTGGGTGGATCTTTATTAACTATCGGGATCTAGGAACTTGGAGTATAAAAATATAAAAATGATGGTGATACTCTCCTTGGTCTCACAAGGTTCACATTGTTAGCTATGAATATAGGTACAAAGATATACAAGTATGCTGAAAATGAAAAAATGTTATTCGTCAAGAAAATGGCATACACGCAAATATACAATTTATCTAACCGTTTTTATATGGACTTTAAAAAAGAATTAACACAAGAATTTTAGAAAAAAATTAACACAATAAGCTATTTGTTAGCTAATAAACTTGGAGAGAGCCAGAGACTGCTGAGTTCATTGGGCTTGATCCTTTCAATTTCTGCTTGGTTGTGAAATTTTGACATCACCTCAGTTATATGAGTTGAGGACTGAGAAGGGATAATCTAGAGGTACCCATATCTGGTAAATATAATTCTAAAATGACCCCAATAACCCATGCCCTTGTACAATCCCCTCCTCTTGAGTGCACATGGAACCTGTGAATACAATCAGGTGTCAATCTCATGATGATGTTATGTTACATGGCAGAGGTGAAGGGCTTTTTCAGATATAATAAAGGTCCATAAACAGTTGATTTTGTGTTAATTAAAAGAGGTATTACCTCGGGTGGGTCTGACCTAAATCGATGAGCCCTTTAAAAGAGGGACAGGAGCTCTCCTTGAGTTCAGAGAGATTCTTCTACTGGTTATGAAAGGAAAATAACATGTAGAAGAGGCTGTTTTATTATTCCTTTCAGAAGCCTGTTCATACAACACCCTCTCGCAGGTTGTAGGACACAGAGAGGACGGACATAGCATCTGCTTTTAAAGAGGTCTCATATTGGTATGTGAGAGAAAACCCACAAGCTTTATAAAAATTGAATAAATGACATTTGAGAAGTTTGCAGAAGATGCTATTAAACCAGAGCAGGTTGTCTACTCACTTCTCACCAGGTACCAAAATTGGCCTCAGGATATATCTGCTGGCCCTTGAGCTGAGATAAATGTACAAATAACAGAAAGCCTATAGGAGCAGCAAGAGATGAGGCTGGAAAACAGGAAAGGTCATGGAACAGTCTCTGATGTCCTACTAGAAATTTTATTCTCTATTGAGTAGTCAGTAGGAACCACTGAAGGACTGTAATCAGATTTATACTATAAAAATATTCTGAATAAAAATATGGAAAGTATTTGGGAGGGAAATAAAAGCAAACTGAAGTAAGAATACCAGTTAAGAGGCTCTCCCAATAGTCTCAAGCAAGGGGAAAAAAAGACGGTTTGATCTAAGATAGTGGCAATAGGCTGTGAATGGAGAGGAAATGATAGATACATTGGAGAGATATTTAAGGAGTAGAGTTGGGAGGATTTGGTGTCTGTGTGTTGGTAGAAGAGTTTGAAGTTGAGGTAGGCTTTTGGTTCTGTTGGGTCCAATTAAGTGTAGCTAACATAGTGGAGAACCTGACTTATAATCAGGACTGGAGGAAGGAGGGGGTATAACACTTAGGATACAATTTCCTTTCAGGTGTGGTAAGGTCTAGTAGACAGTTTAATATATAGCATCTGTTGTATTAGAGAAAGGTCTGACCTAGAGATGAAGATTTAGGAGACATCACTATTTCCGTTTAGTTGATATTGTGGGTGTAGATTAAATCACTATGAGAGAGTATATTGATAAGAATAGAAGGGCATGAGGAATAAATCCCAGAGCATACATACTAGTATGTAAAGGTAAGTTAACATAAAAGTAGCTGTTTATGTAACCAAATCAACCATCAGGAATATGGTAGAGTTGTAAGAGTCAGGTCAAAGCCATAAAGAGGAGAGAAATGAGTGAAGTAAATTTTGGCATAGAGTTTGATTAGGAAATGTGCTAAAAGGCATCTACTGGTTTAGATTTTAGTGGTATGATTGACATTTTAATTTTTCTCCTTTTCAGCATTAGAACCCTGATTTTGTTTTGGGGAAACTTGATCTTGACCTTCTCTACTCTTAGTTCATGTGCATTGGCTAAAGCTGACTCTACCCCAGGATCTGAGGGTGAAGCATGTGACCTAACCCAAGCCAACAAGTTCTTCAGGGAAGGAACAATCAGAAGCAAGAGGATAAACTTTTCTAGACTTTTTAAAAAAATAAAATGTTAGGATAATCAGGAGCAAGAGGATAAATTTTTCTAGACTTTTTAAAAAAGTAAAAAAAAACAACAACAATTCTTAACTATAAGAAAATTTCTCTTTCTGGTTTGGTGTGAATAGATTAGACTAGAACTGCTTCTGCCATTGTGACTGTGTTCATCCTGGGAATGGATCCAGTGCTAATGAAGCTCTCAGGAAATAGAAGGAAACAGTCTGCCTGGAAGCTAAACAGGACCCTATACTGTTAAGTTATAGGATCCGATGTATTCTTTTTGAAACCCTGAAGTAAGCCATGGCTGATGGTTGCCTTAGTGTCAGTGCACTGTTAATGCACTAATTTAGAAATTTCTCAGGAAAACAAATTTATTTTATTTATTCATTCAAGAACATGTATTGAGATTATACTATGTGCCCTGTACTTTTCTAGGCTTTAGGAACAGGGGGCACAGCAATACATTAGACTATGTCTTTATTCCCTTGGAGCACACATTGTAATTTGTGATACAGAAATTGATGTAAATAAACACATTTATCTAAACACAATTCAAATAATAATAAATGCTAGGAAAAATAGAGAATAAAAAATCAGAGTAATTGTGTGTGTATTCAAGGTAGAAAAAATAGGAAAGTCAGGGGAGTGAGTTTCTTCTGTCAGTGAAAGGGAACATTTTATCAGAAAAAGTAAAGATTTGAAATTCATTTAACAATCACTTGATCTTCAGGGAAGGGGTTTTCCTTACCTCTTCCCTATCCCATACTTTCAGAAAACTTGAAATATCATGTGTTTCTTTTTGAGACTCTCAGGCACATTTTAAAAAAATTTCAACTATGTAATATGAATTACTCTGAAGAAATAGCATCTAAAGGACTTGGTTGAGGCCATTCTGTGTTCTATGACCTTAAATGGTGAATGCAATATGACTCTTCCAAAAGGTTGACCTGAATTGGACAGACTTTGGAATGAGATGCTCTGAGAAAGGTGAATATTCAATCACGGGCTACAGTGGGTTTTGAATGTGTTCCTTTAAATCCGGGTTAAAGAGGATGGCTGGCCATAGGCTTACAAGAGAAGGGCAAGGGAACAGACCTAGGCTATGTCCCTTTTATCCGTCTTTAAAATTAAAGTGAGGTTCAGCAGATACCTCGAGGAAAGATGTTAAATTGAAGATTTTGCAGTTTTGTTGTGCCTGCAATTTCCCAGTGTTGTTAGTGAGAAGCTGAGAAGGCCCTTAAAAGCTTTTGTGCTTGGCACCTGCAGAAATCTAATTTCTGATGAATAGGGTCCTAATTGGGTCAATTATTCTATTATACTACACAAGAGTGCTTCATACTGCTGCTTCAGGAAGGAGAGGCGCTGTAGTCTCCCCACTGGTGTTCTCCAATTTGAACAGAACTCAAAATCCAGTGCTTAACTTTTCCTTCCTCCATGTTAGATTTGCCCTTCCAATCTAAGTCTACCACATGAACCAACTACTGAATAAAGGTCAGATCTTTAATTGTGTAACATGAATTGCACTTTTTCACCTTCCGAGACCACGGGTAAGATTACAAAGGAGATTTTTGACTACTTTAAAAATTGTTTCACACACATTAGTAAATATATGAGGCAACTACTTCAGTGCACCTTAATCTAAAGCAGTGGTTCTCAACTTTCTGGCCCTTTAAATACAGTTCCTCATGTAGTGACCAACCATAAAATTATTTTCGTTGCTACTTCATAACTGTAATGTTGCTACTGTTATGAATCATATTGTAAATATCTGATATGCAGGATGGTCTTAGGTGACCCCTGTGAAAAGGTCGTTCGACTGCCAAAGGGGTCGTGACCCACAGGTTGAGAACCGCTGTTAAAAGGGAATATTTTTTAATTATTATCTTTGGAAAAGGAAGAACAGAGAGGAGCCTACATTTTCTTCATGGGTTATATGACACTTTTGTATATTTGTGAGGCTCTGATTTCAATTTTATTTTTTTATATTTCTAAGGATTGTACCAGTTAATTTTTCATAATCACGCATAACGTGAGTTTGAAAGAAAAATAAAATTGGGAAGCTAACACATGATGACACTTATAGACTCATAATTTTAATGAGATTTATTTTTAGACATTTCTCTTATGTTAAATGTTCTAATTTGTAACATAAGAGATAAACATCTTTAATTAGAATGAATATTGTCACTCATGAGTTGGTCTGTGGTTCAGACTTTACCTGGGAGGAGATGAAATTATTTTGCTGATGGCGGTGTATTAAAACTGCTACTATGGCCTGGCCAGCATGGCTCAGTGACTGAGCGTTGACCTGTGAACCAGGAGGTCATGGTTCGATTCCTGGTCAGGGCTCAGTCCACAGTGTGGGGTGTGTAGGAGGCAGTTGATCAATGATTCTCTCTCATCATTGATGTTTCTATCTCTCTCCCTTTCCCTTCCTCTCTGAAGCCAATAAAAATATATTTTAAAAAACTATTACTATGCAATAACTTGTAGCCTGTGAATAAGTTTTGGCTTTGGCGTGGGTAAAGCAGAGAGGGCATTATTTTGTCTTTTGTAAGAGGCCAAAGAGACTTGTATCACTTAAAAAAACTGAATTCAATAAGTACTTAATGAGATATTTTATAGGAACCCTAAGCTTAGTGTCTGGCACATATTAAACACCCCACAATGGATTTTTTTAAAAAATTTTGTTGAGCTGTATAAGACACTGGTTCCTGATGTTGGCATATCAGGAAATAGAATGGTGAAATAAATGAGCAAGGCAGAGGCTTAATTATCAAGTAGTTTGTAGTCTAGAAGGGAGATGAAAAACTGCATGCTTGATTGAAATATCAACTATTCTGTAATGAGTGTTATCAGAGGGTCCACATTCCATGAAGGCTTAAAAACGTGTGTGTGTGTTTCCATTTTGTAGCAAGCTGGCATATTTATTTCATAATCTTTGAATAGATGCTCCGTGTCTGGACTCAGAGGTACTAGTTCTGTATCTTCCCTAAGACATACATTGACACTTCCCACATACTACACGGGAAGTGATTTGTCTCCATTTACTGAAAACCACGAACCTATTGAGGAATGCGATTTGATTGATTTTTATCGTCAGGAAAAATCAGCGTACAACTTTTTCCATTTCTTTCAAGAGGGGCTTAGAAGAAGGTATATGATTAATGCTTTATGGGAATTCCCCATGGATGTATTTTCTTCTTAGAAGCAGTACTATTTTTTGTTAAATCTCCTTCCTCAAAGAAATTTTGAAAGTAGGAAGTTTTTATTTTTAAACCTTTCCATTGATTTAACTTAAAAATTTTCGAAAATATATATAATAATACATTTTTTATATTTTCTCATAAATATATCAGCTTTTTTATTCCTCAGGTAAAACAATATTTTAACTGTATTTTGTTGCTTTCTTTATTATTATGTATGGTTCCTTGCTATATATATTATTAGTTTTGCAAATAACTAAGTAATAAATTCTAAGGGTCATTTATGAGAACTATATGCTATACTATACTAAGTACTCTACATGATTTATCTCAATTTTTATGATACTTGGAAAGAAATATTAACTCCCTATTTTAAGGGTGAAACTGAGGCCCAGAGAGATTAATTTAACCAAATTCATACAGTTAATACATGACAATGTTCATTCTGAGTCCAAAGTCCTTGTTCTTGTCACCGTTCTACTCGGTTTCAGTCCCTGAGCTACTCCGCAGTGTGATAACTGCTCATCGAATTACACGCTTTCAGAAAGTTTGAAACATTCTGCTGGAGAATGTGCCTTTGAATATTCATTCCCACAAACTTAGAAGTAGTGGCCTAAAGACTAACTTTCCCCCATCATTTTTTAAAGCTCAAACTTCGGTGTGATGTTGTTCCCAGAATAAGTGGAACAGATATGACTTTGATCATTAAATGTGTTGCTTTGAAGATATAAAGTAAGAGGAGGGATGACTCCTTCAGGCAAAGAAACTTCTCCCAGTTCCGGATATAGCTGAGCAGATTAGGTCAAACGCACTGTCGGCCTAAAATGCTTATATCTAGACTTCAAATGAGACCCTGCCTCAGTCATCTCTGCTGGCCCTGTCCGCGTCAGTGAGAGTCAGTGTCAGTAATTGTGTCAGAGAAGAAACAGTCTTTGCGCACAGGGAGCTCTTAATCGTCTAGGTGAGGCCAGGCATGACCACAAATAATTATACACAGGATGTAAACGATGACTCACGGGCCAAATGAGATTGATGCAAACTATGAGGAACAGGAAGAGAAATCACAGAGGGTTATCCTCTATTTTTTTTTTTACTATAAATGTCATGAGGAGAGGAGAATCAGGTCTTCTTATTCACTATAGTGTCCCCGTACACAGCACAGTGCCTGGCATATGGACAGGCACTGTATAAAATTAGTTATGTGCATGTTGTGTATGTCCACATGTCTAAGAAAGTGAGGAGGGCCAACCCAGTGTGGCTCAGTGGTTGAACATCAACCTATGAACCAGGTGGTCGTGGTTCGATGCCTAGTCAGGGCACATGCCTGGGTTGCAGGCTCGATCCCCAGTGGGGGGCATGCAGAAGGCAGCCGATCAATGATTCTCTCTCCTCATTGATGTTTCTCTCTCCCTCTTCCTTCCTGTATGCCAGTGGTTCTCACCTTGGCTGCACATTAAAATCACCTGGGAATCTTTTTAAAATCCTGATTTCTGGGCCTCATCCTCCGGAAATTCTGTTTCTTTGTTACTAATGTTGTGGCCCCACCCCATAACAAAGAAACAGAATTTCCGGAGGATGAGGCCCAGAAATTAGGATTTTAAAAAGATTCCCAGGTGATTCTAATGTGCAGTTAAGGTTGAGAACCACTGCTCTATGAAATCAATAAAAATATGTTTAAAAAAGAAAGTGAGGAGGGACAGTCTATTCAATAATTCATGCACACAGTATTTACAGTCAGCTGCAAAATGTATCTCTACCTCTCCTATCAAGTCCCCAGTCATCATGAAGAGTCTGCCTCAGAAAAGCATCCCTTCACATTCTGGGACCCCTTCCTCTTCTTCCTTTAGATCCCCTGCCTCTTTTCTGCCCTCTCTCCAGTACCTACTTCTATTACCAAATGGTCTCGAGCTTCAAAATGTTCATTTCTAGAAAAAAAATATGATTTTCTGATGATAAAGATAATTGTCTATTTTGTTCAGTTTCCAACTTTTCTGCCTAGAGGTAAAAAAATGGACTTTAAGATATCCACTAATTTTTTGGGGATGTGAAATTTAGGTTGTGTTGCTGGTGACAACCTGTTTTTACCCGTGAAGAATAGGCCTAACGCTCCTGGGAATAGTAAGGGTGAAGAGGAGCTTCTAAGCAGCACACTGCCTGGGTGGGTCTGGGCCTAAGCTCAGCCTTCCTGGTACATGGTTTTCTCCTGGCAGAGACATAAACCAGCAAGTGAAATGGAAGAGAGCTTGGATCTACAACTTCATTTACTCTCACACACTCAGGGTCAGCAGGGAAAGTCACACACATTTCTATATCAATGGCGCTCAAACATACATCCTTGGAATGACTAGTACATACAAAATCCAAAGACTCCTTTCATTGTTTTCTCTATTAACTTTCTCTGGGTTGCTCACTTTAGATGATTTATAATGCCAACTATTTGAGACCAATTTAAGCCTGTTACTTAGATATCTTTCAATGATCATGATATAAAAAAATAGGAAATATTTTGTGTCTTGTACTATCACTTCAGCACCTACAGACTCCTTCCTAACCATAATCTAATAAGTGCAAACATTTTTATGCATCCATGTAAAATATCCTACTTTTTATTATATCTTATAGGTATCAGAACTATAAAAACCAACCTATTTCCCCCCGCCACTCTTGTAATTTTTATTTCTTTTTTAGTCTTCTTTTCCCCCTTCAGATTGTTGTCTGCCTCTTACTAAACTGCAATTTAAATTAGAACATATTTATTTTATTACCAGTTTAATTCATCATTATTTTACACTTTATAATACCAATTTTTATTTATTTATTTATTTTAGTTAAGTGATTTAGAGACCTAAAAGAAACTTGAATAACCTAACTACTATTGTTTGCTAATATACAAATCTTTAGAACCAAAAGATTTTTCAAGGGCTTCTTTTGGAAAAAGTATAAATGGATTATGTAAATATTAATGCTGCTTTATTGCTCCTGGTATCTGACTTCTAGGCTTTTTTATATTAGGTTAGAAAGCTAACTGAAGGATTTACGAAAAGAAAAAGATTAACCCAGCAAAGACCAAGGAGACTAAGATAAGTGGAGAAGCAAGACATGTTTAATCAAGCAGAGTAAAGTTTTCAAGAAAGATTTATTTAATTATTCAGTAGTGGAATAAGAATAAGATTTAGAGGAAATTACTTCTCTGTCAAATGCCTTATAGCCACACAAATAATACATACAGTAACAACATATGTTCAAATGTGAATATGTTATCTATTGAGCTATATATTCGATAATCTTTGTAGAGACTCAATATTTTGGGTTCACAGAGATACTCATAAAACAAGTAAATATAAAGTTCTACTGATGTACACCAAAGCTTTTCTCAGACTCACATAGTGTGTGAATAATAAAATCACTCGAGTGCATACATTTCACAGAAAATAGGAACTGTAAGTTCACCTATATATAAACAATTGTTTAAATAAAATTGCAAGCTTCTTCACATTTTATACCCTCTTACCTTCCTTGGCAATTCAAAGCAATATACTGGAACTTAAATATTTTTCAGAAGAAATCAAAGTCAGTTTCCAGCAGAGAAAATACTAGATTTGGGCTAAGGAAGCAAATAGACATTTTTGATCTTTAAATTTCCCCCTGCAGGTGATTATGACTCAAACCATGGTCTAAGCCTCTGGAAGTTATATTAAAATGAGGATTCTCATTTCAGCTGGTAAAGCGAATACTTTACATAACATATACTGCCCCAGGTATCAATCCTATTTTTGTAGAAAGAAAGTGTTGGTACTTTTGCTATCTGAACCAAGTTTTTTCAAAATAGGAATTTTCAAATGAAGAAAAAGTTTACTTTGATATAAGGAAAGTTTCTTAAATGTACAAATAAATGCAGAAAGCTTTCTATTAAGGTACTTGTAAAAAACTTCATCAAATTATTGAGCCAGATCTAGACTCCCTAAGAAGGTAAGACTTGCTATGGAATCTTACCTAATGCTGTATCCCATTGGCTAGTGACAAAAGGAAACTAATTGGGAACTGCTTCCCTAACATTCCTAGCCTAGTTTTAGTTCTATTACAGACTTCTTTACATTTGTATTGCGTTTGATAATGTCCAATGTGCTGTCACAGACCTTATCTCCTTTGATTCTCTCATTTGATCTCTTTTATTCTCAGCGTATCAAAACATGTCCAGCATAAAAATCAGTAAAATGTACTCTTTGCATTGATTGATTCTGTTAAAGGGCTGGCTTAATGGCCAGGTAGATCAGATAGTCTCTTCAATGTGCTTTGCAGGATACATTTGCTTCCTAAAATCTCCCTCAGTGGCCTGTTTCATCCTTGGAAATTCTTCATGTTTTTTTTTTTTAAATTCATGCATGCATTCAATCTTCATTTATTTAACTAAAATATAATTTGCCACAATTCACTGAATTTCTAGTCATGGACTAGCTAAGTTATTGGATCCCAATCTTACAATTTGATCCTATAGAACATGAAGTGGGTTCACTTTTTCTCTGGAAGCAAAAAGAACAAATCCAAATTTTGGTTAGTTAAACAAGAAAATATATCGCTCGAGCAAAAAAATACTTATATCAGAAATACTATGGCCCTCAGCAAAAATGAATACTTATTTTTGCAGGTTATCAAGGTTCCAGTTAATATCCCATTCATGATATGTTCACTGCATGATTATCAAAGGTGCGGCATAAAATAACCAGAAAGAGCTAAAAATGGATGGTGAACTAAAGTATCTTTGACCTCCAATTTCTATATACTGACTATTTCCTTGATTAGGGGAACTCTGTAGTTTATGCAGAGTTGAAAGGCTGTTATCCAAAATGATCAGACTAATTATTCATTAGGTGGTCCAAATAGATGCTACAGCAGCTCTTCTAATTGCTATTAAGTAGAGAAGAATGGACAAAGTCATGTATCATTGGGACTTCAGCCTCGAGGGAAAAACCTGCGTTGATTGGAGCCATTTGCAACATTACTTGGTAAAACAAATGGTATGGTTTACTGGGTGATTAAAAAAGTACAAGCAGGAATTAGATATTATTGCCTTTGAAACATTCATAGTTAAGTGCTGATAAGACAAATACTGAAAAGAAAGGGCTTAAATGCTGTGGAAAGTGGAAAAGGGGGCGACTTCTGTGCCTGGGAATATTAGTAAAGCTTTTGGGAGGAGGTAACATTTAAGTTTATAGCATGGGGAGATTTTGAAATACGGACATTTGGGGCGGTGAGGTAAGCCATGTCATGTAGTAGGGCTGTATTAACTAAGAAATGGGAGTAGAAGTAGAAGGACTAAAGAGAGGAACAGCAAGTTGCTAAAATTTCCTGAAGAATGTGTTAGATGTGGGTTTGTAACAATGGTTATGGTCCTGAGGGTAGGCTAGATATAAATTTTATAGAGATCAGACAGAGGAGCAGAAAGATAAAAACATGGATATTCTATATTACATTCAATTACTTCTTGACTTTTTATCCAACTAGTAATCACATATTTATGTAGCCAATCAATATACATAAAAATAAAAGTCAAGCATTCGAATTTGGTTAAACTGATCCAGTTTTTCTAATTCATGTGTTAGGATTTCATGAACTTCTGAGTTAAAAATATATTTTTTGAACTACATAATTTGTATATAAATTGAGAACTGTCTTATAGTTACTGTTTCACCTATACATCAGTTGAAGTACTAAACATATTGGGGCTGTGGTTAACAATTTCAACTGAATAGTGGCTGTGATGAGAAAGGACACTAATTTATTTTTAAACCAATAAGATTAAAATTAATAGTGCTTCACCAATATATTGAAAACAAGATATAGGTATTAGTTGTGTTCATTTTTATCAATTTTTCCTCACTGTTTCTTCATAATGGATAATTTATATTCTACATTCAAGTTTTCTGACTCTTCTGTTCTTTCCATTCTGCTGTTAAACTTTTCCCAGAGATCTGGTTAGATTTTATACAGATAATTTTCTCAATCCAGACTTCCAATTAGTTTATTTTTAAATTTAATTTTGATTTTTTAAAATTACAGTTTACACTTAATATTATTTTATATAAGTTTCAGATGTATAGCATACTGGTTAGACAATCATATACAATACAAAGTGTTCCCCCAAAATATTTCCAGTACCCACCTGGCACCCTATATAGTTATTACAATATTATTGACTATATTCTCTATGCTGTACTTTATATCTAAATACTGTGGAAAATAGTATGGAGGTTCTCAATTAGTTTACTTTCTTATAACTTGTGCGTCTCTACAGAAGTTTCATATTCTTTCCTTTAAAACAGGGGGTCCTCAAACTACGGCCCATGGCCACATGCAAATACAAATATTGTATTTGTTCCCGTTTTGTTTTTTTACTTCAAAATAAGATATGTGCAGTGTGCATAGGAATTTGTTCATAGTTTTTTTTTTAAACTATAGTCCGGCCCTCCAACGGTCTGAGGGACAGTGAACTGGCCCCCTGTTTAAAAAGTTTGAGGACCCCTGCTTTAAAACATACTTCCTTTTTTTTATTTCCTTGACATAGTTATTATGGATGCTTTAAAATCCTTGTTTAAGATGCCAATTCCAACACCTCATCTTGACATTTGTCTCTGTTTACTATATTTCTCTTGAGAAGGATGACATTTTCCTGTATTTTTTATATGCCAGGTGGTTTTGAATTGCATCCTGGACCTTTTGAATGGGATATTGTAGAGAATCTAGGTTCTGTTATACTCTTTCGAGAATTTTGATTTCTGTTTTTCTTCTCCCCAATTTTTTTTTTAAACTATAATTTAACTTGTCTGGGATCATACTGAAACTTTGTATTTCTCGAATTGGGAAGCACCTTAAATCTCAGTTGTTTCTGAGTCTTACCGGAGCTTACTAGAGCCTGCCTTTTAAAGCATGTGTGGTTCAGGGAGCAGCCATTTAGGCAGTTTATATGTAGAATTGTGATTTCTTTCTTAGAGTTGCCTTCTCTAGTTCTTCAAACCAATAAGTCTAGGTTTTCTAAATTTTAGCTACCTCCCATGGTGCTGACAGGGTCAAATTCAGGGTAACTTTTTTTTTGTTTTACCCAGTGCTTATCCCCTTGTTTGTAGGTAGAATCCCCTCTATTGCCGGTCTGTCTTTTATCACTGTGGAATGTTTTTAGATAATAATTTGTTTTGCAGTTTGGCCAGAATTAATAGTTATTTTATGTGTTTGTTATTCTAAAAGGACCATACTCAAAGCTGAAAATTAAGATGACAAAATTTCATGGAAAAATATACTTGGTTTTGGATTATCTTGAGAAATTACCAAATTTTACTTCCCCAACAAGGAAGTATGTACTGAATTTACTTATTTGTATTTAGAATCAAAAGAATATGAAATAAACCAAGCAGAGTAGACTAGTGAAAAGAGAAAGCTATTCTAGTAAAACAAATTCTACTTAAATATGAAAATTTAAGACTTTAAAAAAATGGCTATAAACCTATTTTTGCTTCATAAACTCCCTAATAATTTCCATGCTAATATGTAGAATATACATCTATGCTATGGTAGAAATTTCCATTTATAACATTAGTAGGATAATATGAATATAAATATATCCAAATAAAACAATATAATTTTATTGCATATTTTCTCTACTTTACTTCCTAGCTGTAAAAGAAGGAAAATTCATGACTGGCTTTCATTATGGCTATTTTCATTATCCAATGTAAATCTTGTTCCAAGAATAACATTGTGCCCTAGCCAGTTTAGCTCAGTGGATAGAGCATCGACCTGCAGTCTGAAGGGTCCCAGATTCGATTCCGGTGAAAGGCATGTACCTTGGTTACAGGCTTGACAATGTATCTCTTTTTCCTGAACCGCTCACACAGGATAGGTTTATAGCACATTGTTTCTCCTCTATCAGATGCTCAAAAGAGTGTGACAGAGAATCCGAGTAGCTTGTACACATAGGGTTTTCTGAGGAGCATGCGAGAGCAGCTTTCTGTATTTAGTTTTTAAAACTGTTGTTAAATTTACTTAAATTATTAGTCCATGGAGTTATTAATTCTATGATAATGAACATCACAGAAAGTAATAAAATAACAACCATGTTTGTTTGTTTTTACTTCAAAATTTTCTTTTAATTTCTCTTTAAGGACTCAACTTTTCCACTTAAATCCTGCCTAAAGTTTCATCTGGTGATTTTTTGTTGTTTATTTAAAGAAGACTTTCTAAATAAGAAAGCAGAGCATAGTTGAATGATATTCACTGCATTCCATTTCCATTATTTATTAATTATGCATCCATGAGCAACTACCTCAGTCTTCCTGTCCATCACATAGAGCTAATATCAGTCTTTCCATGTGGGTTTGTTAAGAGGATAAGGGTTAAACTAGATATTCCCTGTAGAGGTCTCAGAGTGGCACCTACTACATAGGAGGCATGCCATAGAATTATGCAGTAATTCCATATTATGGACTTTCACAAAGTCATTATGGACTTCCAGCATGTCCATGTAGAATTAGATATCTTAATATTTATGTAGAGTGAAAAGCAACAACAACTCAATTTTACTTTATCTGAAATGTTGAAATACTTCTATGTTCTTTGGCTATGCTATTTTCCATTATAATATATAAATATTCCCCAGTTATCCCTGATGGGGAATTGAAATCTAAATGCACATAGGGTATCCTTTAAAAAATATTCATGAATAATCTCTCTTTATAGTAAGAGGAATTATTTATAAGAGAAGAGAATAGTCTCTTCAGTGTGGATTTCTCTTTCTCTTTTCACATAATATTTCTGGTTTTTAGCATTAGTAATATATTTCTAAATTCTGCTTTGTAATATACTGAGTAATTTCACTCTCCTCTTAACACCAGGTAATTTTTTAAACTTTTCTAAGCAACATTGCTCTCACCTAGACACAATCCACTCTGCTTCTTCCATAAAATAGTGATAAATGAGTAGAGCAGTGACCTTTTATAATGAGAAATATCACAAGACTGCCTTTCTCACAGCATTTCAAGTGCATTTCCTCCTGAAAGATCATAAGAAACTGCTTTTTATGTTCTTCTCTCTGTGAAATTGGTCAGCTCTTGAATTTGTGCTGATTCTTTCATGTATGGAAACAGAGAGAAAACAATCAAAGGCTTTGGAAGCCCATTCATGTGTTTATTTAAATGAACAGAATGATAAATATAATGTGGCTCTCTTTGCTTTATCATATTTTTGAATCTCAGTCAATACTTTCTTATATTTTAGGCCTCTGAGTTGTAAAATTCATTCCTAAATACCTGAAGGGTTTAAGAATAATAAGAATATTATAATGAATTGAGCCTTTGATTAAAAAAGGGGGGGGGGCTTTTGTTCTCACAAGCATGAAAGTGGCATTTATATTACATTAAAATTTTATCTCCTTGACCAACCAGGAGGAACTGAAGCATATTGATTAAGTTAGGTTGTGGGAAGTCATCAGCTGTTGATGAATGGAACAAGACAAGGAAGAACTTTGGTAGGGTATTAGGAGAGCCACAAGTGAGCGTGGGGACACTAGAAGGAAGTAGGTGTGTGTGGAGCAGTGGATAAGGGCAAAGCTCACAACAGCACAATATATGTGTTGAGAAACTAGTTATTGATAGTGGCAAATATCTTAGGGAGATGCATGAGAATAACCTCATAAGCAGGAGAATAAATATTTAGAGCTCAGCTGTCAGAGTTTGAAATTAGATATCAGCAATTTCTGTGAATACTGGGAAAGCCATCTGTACAAACTTGAGATGTGGAGGACTGTGGGATATTGCAGTCTTTCCCCCTCTGGGGAAGAGATGACTGCACCATAAGAAGTTAATGTTTGGGTGGCATCTCTCATGCTAAAAAAAGGAGAAAACCTCAGTTCCTGTCAGCCTATTACTATGTAAACCAGAGAAAGATCCTGGGGCATTTTTTCATATGAAAGGTATGTTTAGATAGTTATATGAAAGGTGTTAGTTTAGATAGTTTAATTTGTATGAAACTTAGCATATGAGCTAAGTGGTAGAAAACTAATTTATAATTTTGGATGGATTGTGACTGGTAAGGAAGGAAACTTTCTGATTTTTGCATTGACATTAGCAGACACAAAAACTTTTAAGCCCTAGGGAGTGTTAGTGTCATGATCAAAATGTGGCTAGGGAAATTAATCTAGCAGTGATGTACAGAATGATTATACAGTATATGAAAGAATGCCTGGAGCTAGGATACCTACTTGGAAGCTATTATTAAGGGCCTCTACAAAATAAGTCACAGTGCATATTGAGAAAGACAGAGATACATATTAGTGAGATTATAAATAAGGAAATTCTAGACAACTGATTGAAAAGAGAAAGTAAAAAAAGTCTAAGTTTTCAAGCTGGAATTATAACCTACTGGAAAAATAGTCTGAAGACGGTGCATTAGAGAGAGATGAGAAAACTCAGATGGGTAGGGTTACAAAGCTATTGGCGCACAGAAAATAACGTGCAGAAAACAGTATGTTGTGCTAGATCTTGGAGATAGTTTGGAACTGAAAATACAGATGAAAAGTCATCTACATATAGACAATCCCTTCCATCTAAAGAGTACACTATACCTAAATCTGAAGTGTCTACATTAACAAACCAGATGAATTAGCCATTGGTAGACTAAGATTGACAATATGTTTGAAATTGAGAGTGGGAAAAGTTCTTCTAAAAATCATCTACATTGAAGGGCAAGTAATTCTCAATGATCTTCATCCAAATTCTCTGGGTAACAACATGGACGTTCTGGGAAAGCTTAAAGGAAGAGATAGCGAGTGAGTGGACAGCAACTTTGAAGAGTTAAGCACTCTCTTTGATGTGAATGTCTTTGGCAGTGCATTCTAATATTGTGAACTAGTTTCTTCTCCAAAGACTTCCAGTCTGTCCCTCTTTAAAGAATAAGTGGACATTTCTATAAGTGGCTGTATCATGTGTTTATAGCATAGTCTCAATAACATCACCAAGGTGATTACATAATGGAAAAAAAAACGCAAATATGACTTCTCCAGCTTTGGAATGGAGTCTGAAGAAGCATTTTAACTCGACATGCACAGAGGAGAACCTGGCTGGGGTTTCCCATTTTCCCCAGCATGGTTCAGGAGTACCACTTTTAACATTCTAGCAGTATTGCAGAGGCTAAAAGCAAATACTGAACAAGTCTGACTTTCAGTCCTCATTCTGTCACGACACAGTTGTATGACCTGAAGGGAATTCGTTTTCTGTGTCTCTAAAATAGAGCTGGTAATATTTTCCTCTCAAAGTTTTATGAGTAAAGAATGAGTTTGTAAGGAGCATAGTATAGAATGGTACAGATTGAATACTCAGTAAGTGCTTTTAAAAAACTTTATAATTAATTAAGCTATCTTTTTCTAAGCCATGGCCTTAGGGCTCTAATGACCTATGAATAACCAAGTCCACCCAAGGACTAGTTATCTGATGTTCTCTTTCCTTGACTTTGTGCTGATGAATTATCAGCTTTAAGTTTCTTAGGAGGCTCTCCTGCTTATTATAAAACTAGAGGCCCAGTACACGAAATTCGTGCATGGTAGTGTGTTCCTCAGCCCAGCCTGAACCCTCTCCAGTCTGGGACATCCCTCTCACAATCCAGGACTGCTGGTTCCCAACCGTTCGCCTGCCTGCCAGCCTGATCACCCCCTAACCACTCCCCTGCCAGCCTGATCGACACCTAACTGCTCCACTGCTGTCCTGATTGCCCCTAACTGCCCTCCTCTGCCAGCCTGGTCGCCCCTAACTGTCCTCCCCTGCAGGCCTGGTCCCCCCCAACTGCCCTTCCCTACAGGCCTGGTCCCCCCCAATTGCCCTCCCCTGCTAGCCATCTTGTGGCGTCCATCTTTGATCACATGGGGGTGGCCATCTTGTGTGTTGGAGTGATGGTCAATTTGCATATCACTCTTTTATTAGATAGGATAATAGCTCCCACAATGTAGCTGATGTTGGTTAGTATAAATTAATAGTTTGTGGATATTATTGTATTAGAAGTAGAAACGTTTATTATTGTGATATGAAAAATGCAGCCTCAATGTTAAGAACTTTTTTTTTAAGAATCATTAAGGAATGAAAGCAAAGTTTTGTTCTTCAATCTTGATGAAGTAAAAATTCCATTAATTCAAATGACTCTCAACTCCACTTAGCAGATTTATACTGCCTTCTGTTACCCATGGATCTTTCTTCTTATGATTGCTTCTTTTTCCATAGGTAGTAAAGTGGAGAAAGTAGAATCATCTTGACTCAATATCCCCAAATCCCATATGTTTTTTTAAATACAATCTGACACTTTCTTTTGAGAAATACCCTTATTTAGTACTTACTTTCATACTCAATTTATAATGAATAGAATATTGCATTCATTTTCTATTGCTAAGTAAATAATTATAAAAATATTAGCAGATTAAAAAACAAAATATTCTTATCTTGCTGTTTCCAATGGTCAGGATATAGGCAAAGCTTAGCTGGGTCTTTTGCTCAGAGTTCACAAGGCTGCATTCAAGATGCCAGCCAGACTGAACTCCTTACTGGAGGCCAGGATTCTCTCCCAAGTTTATGTGATTGTTGGCAGAATTAAGCTTTTTATAGCTATAGAACTCATGATGCTTTGCTTCTTAAAGGCTAGCAGGAAAGAAATATTTTTATTTATTTCATTTTTTTTCTGACTTTTAGACCCTCTTTAAAGGGCTCATCTGATTAGGCCAAGTCCACATAGGGTAATCTCCTTTTTGGTTAACTTAAAATCAACTGATTAAGGACCTTAATTGCAACTGCAAAATCCTTTGAAGTTTGTCATATCATATAATTATAGTGATATTTCATATTTGTTTCATAGACATATTTAAAGAGTAGTAACAAAGCACTTAGAACTAAATGGGTGCACCCAACTTCGAAATACCTTGTTATCTCTTGTCTTTTTGATGACAGCCATTCTAACAGGTATGAAGTGATATATCATTGTGTTGTGTGTGTTTTTTAACTGATATTTATAGAGAAATTGATATTTGTTCTCCTACTTGGTTATGCGTTCATTGGTTGATACTTGTATATGTCCTTACCAGGGATTGAACCTGCAACCTTGGCTTATCAGGACGATGCTCTAACCAACTGAGATATCCAGCCAGGGCTATTTTTCTTCTCTAAGAGTTTTATAGTTTAAGGTCTTAAATTTAAGTTTTTAGTCCATTTTCAAGTTGATATTTGTGAGTGGTATAAGACAGAAGTCCAGTTTCATTGTTTTTGAAGAGATTATCTTTTCCCTGTTGAGTATTTTTGGCTCTCTTGTCAAATATTAGTCGACTGTTTATGCATGGGGTTATTTCTGGGCTCCCAATTCTGTTCCATTGGTCTACATGTCTGTTTTTATGCCAACCATACTGTTTTGGTAACTATAGCTTTGTAGTGTAGTTTGAAAATCAGGAAGTGTGACACCTACAGCTTTGTTTTTCTTTCTCAGGATTGCTTTGGACATTAGGAGTCCTCTATGGTTCTATGCAAATTTTAGAATTGTTTATTCAGTTTTTGTAAAGAATGTTATTGGAATACTGATAGGGATTGCATTGACTCTTTAGATAGATAGTATGAATATTTTAACAATGTTAATTTTTTGATTTGTGAACATAGATATCTTTTCATTTATTTGTGTTTTCTTCAATTTATTTTATTCTTGTCTCATTTTTCAGTGTATGGGTGTGTGTTTTTCTCTTACTGTAGGCATTTATTGATGTTTTCCTCATAGAACTGCTTTTGCTGTATCCCTTGAGTTTTGGTATGTTGTGTTTCCATTTTGTATGTCCCACGATAACTTTTTGTTTTCACTTTTGATTTCTTCTTTCACCCATTGGTTGTTCAGGTGTGTGCTGTTTAATTTCCACAAATTTGTGAATTTTTCAGCTTTCCTCCTGCTATTGATTTCTAGTTTCATACCACTGTAGTAGGGAAAGATACTTAATGTAATTTCTATCTTCTTAAATTTGTTGAGACTTGTTTTATGGCCTAACATATTATCTATCTTAGAAAATGTTTTATGAGTGCTTGAGAAGAATTATCCAGCTGCTATTCAATAGAATGTTCTTTATTCTAGTATGTCTGTTATGTCCTTTTAGTTTATAGTGTTAGTCAAATCCAATGTTTCCTTATTGATTCTCTATCTGGATTATCTACTGATTGTTTAGAGTTGGGTATGAATGTCTCCTCTTATTATTGTATTAATGTTTATCTTTCCTTTTAGTTCTTTTAGCATTTGCTTTTTCTATGTAGGTGTTCTGTTGTTGGGTGCACCCATGAAATTCTAAGTGCTTTGCTACTACTCTTTAAATATGTCTATAAAACAAAATATTGGTATTATCATTTGTACTAGTATTTTATAAGTGGGAACGTTTAAGTACATTTCCTGAAATGGTAGTACTGATTGAATTAGATTCTGAACCTTGGTTGACTCCTGGGCTGGGGCTAAACTTCAGAGAAGCTGCTTTGTGTCAATATCATAACCTTGCCTTATATCCTGTTCTGGCCACCACTACACTCAGCTGGGAACTGGGACTTTGGCATGCTAATTCCATCTTGCCATGTCTGTGAAAGCTGTGTTTTCCATATGATTGGAACAGGTTGGATTTGAAGCCAACTTATTGCTTTTTCCTCTAATTTCACTAGTATCTTATTAAACTCCCAGAAATATGTAGTTGAATATTTCCTGAATCTTCCTAAAATATTTATCATACTTATTTTTTAATCCTTTATTCTTTTTATTGTTTCTTTTTAATTGGAGAAATAATGTATTCTTGTTGCAACAAATAAATTAATTTAAAATATATAAAAAATGAATAATTTTATTTATGTATACACCAATATTATTTTATAATGCCACCTAGTGTGCTTTTTCTATTCTCCATGTCTTTAAACAATTATTTACATATATTTTATAAAAATAGAATTATACTGCATACTATGATGTAATTTATATCATGGTCGCCTTTCTAATTCAGAGATGTGAAATTATCTCCTATCTATGTTATTTCCAATGTATAGGCTCTTATTTATTAAATAATTATCTTATTAATGGATATTATAGTTGATTCCAGATTTTCACCATTTTAAAAATGCTTAGTAAATACATTGTGCATTTACATATATATCGTGTATAGTAAATTCCCCAAAAGGAGTTACTAGATCAAAGGCTTTGTGTACTTTTAATTTTAAAAGATAATGAGGGATCATTTTCTATGAGATTGTAAAATAAAATATTTATCTTGCTTTAAATCCACAAATATTGTGTAGATACCCCTGGGCTTCCTGGTGTTTTATTATGAATTCCAGATGATTCAGCTCTAATTTTCAAAACTAAAATTTTTTTATAATATCTATAATAACAAGCATCACATGGACATATGCAAATATCTACACAAATGCATGCTTTTTAAATTCTACGTAGTTGCCTGAAACCAAGTTAATATATTAAAAGTGTGTTGAGCTTTGAATTGAATATTTTTGCATAATCTGGAATTTTCCATTTCTCTCCATGAAAAATATTCAGGAGGAAAGTGAAGAATGAAAAAGAGAACAAACAGACAAAAATTCCTTATCTGTAAAGGTTGTCAAAAGAAACATAAATAGGGCATAAACCATACAGTAGTGAATACAAATTGTTGAAAGGATTCTCAGCAGTGCAGCAACATTTTTCAAAAAGTCATGCAAGCTTCTCTATCCAGCGAGATAAGTGTGTCCTTCTCAGGATGTATCCCTACTTTTCCTCATACTATAACTAGGATTAAATCATACAACAACTGAGTCAGAGTCATGGATAAAAAGAACAATAAGGAAGAAAAGGGTCTCTCCCACAAAGGAACTACCAGACCTAGTCTCAGGAGCTGAGGATTGCATGCGGGACTGGATACTGAGGATGGCTTATCAAAGAGGTTAGGACACAAATCAAATAGGGGAGAGTTTATTGATTTGGAAGCACTCTCCTGAAATTCAGGATTTAACATTCTGCCAAGTATCATAAGAGATATGGTCAAACATGTTGTGGCCATGTAAAGTGAGGTTAAAATACTAAATTTTCTATGTAAAACAATGGAAGAAGGAATTTTAAAAACTCAAAGAAGTGTGTAAGCTGAAGTGAGTATGTTATATAATGGTGGAAGACCCACCAGATTACTGTGCTCTATGGGAATGTTCAGGGGATATAACATATACAAAGGTCATAAGGCTAGCACAGGTAAGAAAGGCATCACAATCACTAAGAAGTTCAATGGTTTTTCTCCTTTGTTAGCAATGGGAATGATAGGACCCAGACATTAGACCTCTGGGAAGGCAGGTAAGCAGGGCTTACCTGTCCAAAGTGAGCTAGCTACATTTATTATAATGAATGGCAAGGTCTAAATGACAGCCAAGGAGGCCTTATCCATGGAGAATTATGAAGATTGTTAAAAGAATATGATGTCACTGGGGCCATAATAGATGGACAACCAGAAAGAGTACCAATCAACATGTACGCTCAGATGAATTAAAGGATGGATGATCAGGAGCCTGAAGGAGGTTGTCCAGTGAAAAGCCACAATTCCCTGTCTAGTTCTAGACTTAGGCTAATTTCCAGACCTGTAATCTATTAACTGAAGTAAAGGCTATGTCCCAGGGAAAGGACTCTACAATAAGATGACAAGTGTACATGGTAATAATTATTCATGTTCTTCCCTGAAGGAACCTCCAATGATTCATTTGATTAACTGCACACTGGGCAAAGGAAAACATTTTGAAGACTCTTAATTACAGGGTGCATGTTAACATTTATACTCAGAGGTGTAAATAAATGTCATGGTCTCCGTATTAAAATGGAAGCACGTGAAAGCTAGGTAACAGATAGGGTGCTGGGCATAGTCCAGTTGACAGTGGAGTCATTGAAGACTTATTCCATAATCATTTTACTGGTCCCTAATGTAACATTAGGACAGACAATGTAGAGTATCCCCCCAAAATGTATATACACTTAACAACTTATAGCTCAATTGATGTTTCTTTCTATTCAGATTTAACCCATTGACAATAATGATGTACAATAAGCGTGTATATATTTTTGGGACATCCTATATATATGTAAGAGCTATCACAGCATGGAAGAACAAGCAAAAGCCTCTGGAACTGAGCCTTAGGCCAACATGGTCAAAACAAAATTACATTTGGGAGGTGAGCATGGAAATGAGCGCCATGCTCAAAGATATAAAGGATGCATGAGTGATCATCCCCATCACACCTCCTTTTAATTCAATCTTGTCCTTGCAGGAACCAGATGGATCCTGGAGAATTCCTCAAAGAACAATTGCAAAATAATGAAACAGAACAAAAAGTTAAATACATTACTCAAGAACACACTTTCCTAAAATAAAATAACTAAATTTACATAGTGAAGAGGGGTATGTTTTAGGGTAAATGAACCCAGGGAAGCAGCATGACTTGTCCTAGTAAAATTATGGAATAATAGGATAAGAACAATTTTGGACAACCAAGGAGAAGTAACAAATCCCTTGTAAGAATAAAATGTCAGATTGGCTTCACATTTTTCTTCCACCAACATTTGACATCAGCAGACAATGAAGAAACATATACACAGAAAAAAAATGTTCTGAAGAGTATAAACATGTGAAATTGCTCTTTAACTATAAAGGTCACAGTAATGCTACTTTGATCATACAATAGTTAGGGAATTTTTTTTACATTTCTTTTCTCCCTTAAGAAATTGCTAGGGGACAAACTTTCCATGGCTAAGAGATGACTGGGGAATCCATGGCTAAAGGACTGGCAATAAGAATTAAAAACATTTAACTGTAGAATTATAACTACAATGGGTGGATTAGGAGAATAGAATTTAAGTTGTATGTTCTGACAAAGTAGACATGACATGTCTAACCGTATTTGGTAGGGAAATGGGCATTAAAAGATAAACCAAAGCTCATTAAAAATGTTGACTTTGAGTAAAAATCAATTTGAATGTGGCTGAGCCAAACTGGAATTGGTTAGGGGCACTCTGCCAACAAAAGCAAGGGAAAAACTTATGTGGAGATGTGGAAGTAAATACAGGAACATATTTGCTATAGTTTAAAGCTTAGTTGGCTGTTTGTGATTGGTTGTCTTTAGGCTTCACTATTATATTATTAAGACATTTATATGCTAGGTTTTCTTTGATAATGTACACCACCAATGATTAAAGTCATCTCAATCTGATGGCCTCATTTATTTTAAGAGGGATAAATAAGGTATGGATTAAGTAGTTTCCCAGATTGCCTCATTTATAATAGCTGGAACATATTATTTTGGTCTAAAAGATCAAATATAAGTATAAGCATTTTTAACATTACAAAGATACTAAATTAGAAAGAAAATGTAATATGCATTGGTGGAGAAGAGAGTGTGAAGGAAAAAGGAAGAGAAGATAAGATAATTTTAATAGTGCTCACAATACAAAATTTTCTATAATTAGAGAACTAAAGACATCATGTCAAATTATAAAGCTAGTTATTCTAGAACAACAGCAATAGTACTTCATAGATATGATTTACACACACACACATCAAAAACAAGCAAAAAACAGACCAAGATTAAAAAATAATTATTAAAAAATTAAGAAAGAAAACAAATTAAATAAAACCAAACTGCTTAAATTCAATGTTGGTCATTTTAATAAATGTAAATTGTCTCAGCTCCTCTATTAAATGACAAACAATTTTAGAATGGATCACAATGATAAGGGCAACAGGCTGTATACCAGAGAACTCTCTAAGACAAAAGTGAAAGCAATTGTTTATGATCTTAATATTAAACAAAGTAGAAATGAGGTCTAAAATCAGTAAATGAATTTCAGTTTCCCATGAAGGATTAATGCCCATGGCAGTTGCTGTGCACTGAAAACAATTAGAAAGCAGAGAAAATAAATGAAATAATAGTTTTCAGACAATGAGCAGTAAAAGGAAGAACAGTACTGTGATCTCTGAGAGAAAGAATACAAGTGATATGGCCCTTAAGTTTGGCCTAGACTATTGACTAGAAGTGATTTCCGGATTACAGTGCAAAGAGAGGAACCAACACAAAGCCCAGCTGAATTTAAAACACAGATTAAAATTCTGGGCAGCTGAGCGGCCAGAATTTGAAACTTTGAAAGAGATACGAGGGAGTGGAACAAAAAGTGGAAGAGGAAAAGAGTGAGGGAAAGTTAGAGAAAAAGCAAGAAAGAATAAGTTCCAGATATGGAAAATATGTGAATAACATAAAATATTTTTCCTAATTTTTAGTCTACTGAAAGATAATTGAAGTATCAAAAATGTATAAATAAAGTTAAAATGGAATTATAAAAATTAATCAAATAATCTGAAAGAAGGCAAGAAAGGAAAACAAAAATTAGAGAAAAATAAATAATAAAATAGTAGATCTCAGTACAGCCTTGGCAAACTAAGAACAGAATGAAATTTACTCAATCTAACAACAACAACAAAACACTGAAAAAAAATGCCTTTAACATTGCCATGTAATGATAAAACCAGAATGATTTTTTTCCTAATGTTAGAAATTAGGCAAGGATATCTGTTTCCATGACCTATATTCAAAATTGTACTTATTTTTTCAGCTAATGGAATAAGGCAAGAAAAAGAAATAAAAGGCATACAATTAAACATAAAGAAATAAACGTATTTTTATTTGAAGAAAATATATCATCTATGTAGAAAGTTCAAGAAACTATACAAGAAAAGCAACTAAATTAGTGAGTCATTTTACCATGGTTAAAGAATATAAGATCGGTATAAAATAGTCAATTGAATTTTTATGTAATTGCAACAAAAATTTGGAAATTGAAATTAAAAATGTTCTTTCCAATAAAATAAAAATATGAAATACAAGGAAATAAAAAATTAAAAAACAAAAGTATAAAAGAGAAACAAAAAAACAAGAAAGATACCTTAAAAAAAACAAATAAAATATACGGAGGGTATCATTTTGCATGGGTTCATTTTCACTGAAACTCATGCAAATAGGAGGCATATCAACGTTTTGCACAGCTCCATGGTAACTGAGATTGTAATTAGAGATACAATTTAAGATGAACTGTGCACTGAAAACTATAATTGTTACTGAAGTACATGTAAAAATATCTAATAAATATATTGATTAAACCATGTTCATTGAGTGAAAGACTCAATACTGTTAAGTTGGAACTTCTCCTTAAATTGGTCTATAAATCCAACACAACTTCTTTAAAAATCTTAGCAGGCTATTTTTGTTGATATTGTTGTAAAATTTACAAGTTGATTTTAAAATTTTATGGAACTGTAAGGGACCTAAAAAATTTAAACAATTTGAGAACAGTTGGAATTATACCACCCAATTTAAAAACTTACTATAAACCCACAGCAATAAACACTTGTGGTATTAGAGTAAATACAGACAGTTCAATGCATCACGCAAAGTAGTCCAGAAATCAGCTTACAAATACATGGTCATTTGATTTTTGAAATATTTGCTAAGAAATTTGAATGGAGAAAAAAGTATTTTAATTATTTCTGAAAAAAATCATATTTATGTAAAAATTATTCTGGATCTTCATCCCACATCAAAAATTAACTCAAAATGTATCACATAATTGAACAAAGGCACTAAAACTATAGAACTTGTTGAAGAATATATAGGAAAATATCTTTAACACTTTTGATTAATTGAAGAATTCTTAAAAAGACACTTAAAAGCATGAATTATAGAAGAAAAAAGTTGATAATAAAAGAAAAAAGAATAGAAAAGATAAAACATTAAGAAAATAGAAGATTTAAATAAAAATTTTTTAAATAAGTTGTAATTAAAATATTCTGTTTTTGGCAAGTGGCAAGTCAAGCCAGTGATCTGATAAAAGACTTGTATCTAGAACATATAAATTACTTCTACAACTGAATAACAAAAATTAATAGCTCAATTCAAAAACATTTTCTAAAAATACATTATAACAACTATTTACACAGCATTTACATTAGGTATTAGATATTATAAGTAATTAAGAAATGACTTAAAGTATTGTATATGGGAGGATGAGGGTAAGTTATATGAAAATACTACATTATTTTATACTAGAGGCCCAGTGCACGAATTCATGCACCACTGGGGTCCCTCAGCCTGGCCTGCAGACCAGGCCAAAACCATTTCTCCGACATCCCCCGAAGGGTCCTGGATTGTGAGAGGGTGCAGGCCAGGCTGATGGACCCCACCAGAACACTAATGGGGCTGAGGAGGGACCACGGAAGGGCTCCAGGGTGTGTCTGGCCCACCTCACTCAGTCCCGATTGGCTGGACCCCAGCAGCAAGCTAACCTTCTGGTCAGAGCATCTGTCCCTGGTGATCAGTGCATGTCATAGCAACTGGTCGACTGTCTGACTCTTGGTGGTCAGTGCACATCATAGTGACTGGTCAACCAGTTGACTGTCTGTCCCCTGGTGGTCAGTGCACACCATAGTAAGCAGTTGAGCGGCCTTAGCATATCATTAGCATATTATGCTTTGATTAGTTGAACAGTCAACCGGTCGACCGGACACTTAGCATATTAGGCTTTTATTATATAGGATAAGGGGCTAGAGCATCTGTGGATTTTGGCATCCATGCATGGGGGAGGGATCCTGGAACCAATCCCTGTGGATGTTAAGGGACAATTGCATGTCAGTTTTTGTGTTGATAACATAATATGTATTTGTCAAATAACATTGAAATGTATACTTAAAAATCAATGGAACAAAATCTAGTAATTTCTGACAATGTTATTGTTTGCTTATCTTTTTTAGTCTACCTTTTATAGCTATAAACATTCCAAACCAGCACTGTCCAGCAGAAATTTCTAGCATAATAAAAATGCTTTATATTTGTGCTGTCCAATATGATAAGTCACTAGCTATGTGTGGCTTCTGAGCACTTTAAATATAGCTAGTATGGCTGAGTCACTTTGCTTAACCATTTTGATGCCAATAATATTTTCAGTCAGGAGCAGTATGTCATGAAATTGAAAGTAAATTATTAGACTTTAAATTTTTTATTTTTATGATACTTTAATATGTGTAGCAGTTTGTTTCTCAGTCTCCAGTACTTACTCAAGAAGGTAAGAGTTGTGATAAGAGATGCATTATATCATAGTTGGTATAATGTTGGGGATGAGGTAATATTCAGAAAAGACCCATGACTCAGCGATGAGATAAAACATCAGGGTTGGGGTAAGGGTTGAGGTGACAGTGAAGGGTGATGTGTTTTATATTTGGAGACAGGTACTTTGAATTAGCTGAGTTAAAACATTTTTTTTCCAAAATTTTCTATATGGCTTAAAATGGCTGAGTAGGACTAGGCTACCTAACCCGTATATAGGGCTTTGCATCCTTTGAACCATAGTCTAACCAGCTCATAAAACTCAGGCAAACAGATTGGTGAACAGCAGAGTCCTGGTCCTGGGACCAAGAGGCATGCTGTCTAATTTCTCAACTCTCTGAACTTGAACCACCCCTACTAATCATGAGTGATTTGGTACGCTGAAGGGGCCATTACTGATGGCTATTCTGATTAATGCTGTGTGGTGTGGCAGCAGTCCCAATCTCCTGTGACTTTCCATCTGGGTAAATAGCTGTCATCATTAGGAAATGGCTGCTTTGCCTGGCTATCAAATTACTAAGCAGTTACTACAATCTAGTGCTGATTTAACATGATTTGATCTAATAATTAGTTGTGATATTCCCATTTTCACTTCTAGATGAATAGCAATTTAAAGTGTCATCTTTTTACCTTCTGTTTCCTCAGTGTTTGGTATTTGTGTATTCCCTCACAAACATACTATATCATTTTTTTAAAAATAAAATAATGGAGTAGTTAATGGTCACTATAATATAACTATCATGATGGTCTTTCAGAGTGGAAATATAATCCATAAAACCTTGTATTTGTTGTTGTTCTTAGTTGCATAATTTCAGGAGTATAGTGGTCCTGTAATGAAGGAGTGAAGTTTTATATTACATTTCAGCAAAGAGCCCAGGTTTGTGTGATCAGAAACTCTAATAACATAATACTAATCAGAATGGGGGAGACTATTGGGGGTGGGATATATAAGCCAATTACCAAAATATATTATATCCTAATATACCAAAAAGATTATGGGTCAAAGTTGTTGCTTGCATGAGTTTTCCCAAGTTTTGATTATAGACTTCCTGAAGAAGTCATCACATAACCCATTGCCCAAGCAAAACCAAATGTATTGCTTATTGCAGAAAGGGAGAGGATATTACATTGATATAATCCTACTACCTTCTCCAAAGGGGATGTTTAAAGGCAGAATATTTTCAACTTTTGGGCAACCTGGTTGGAGGCAGATATTTTTATATGAAATACTCAATGGGACTGAGAAAAATTTCAAGATATAATAAAGTAAAGAAAAGTAAAAAGGATGGTACAGAGAATTTCCATATACCCCACTCCTGGTGACTCCCCTCCTGCCCTTAGCAACATCTTACATTTGTATGATACATTTGTCCCAAGTAATGAACTAATATTGACACATTATATTATTAACAGAAGTCCACATTTTATGTAGGTTTTCTTGGTTTTTAACCTAACATCCTTTGTCTGTCATAGGCTTCCTCCCAGGATCCCACATTATATTTAGTCATTGTGTCTTCTTAGGCTCCTCTTGACTGCAACATGACTTGACAGACTCTCCTTATTTCAGTGACTTTGAGAGTTTTGAGTAGTCCTCATTGGACGTTTTGTAGAATGAACCAAAATGGGATTTGTTTTCTTCATATTTAGCCTTGGGTTATGGCTTATGGGAGGGAGACCACAGGGGAAAAGTGCCATTCTCGTTGTATTATATCCAGGTTACCGTGTTGGTGTTAGCCTTAACCACCTAACTGACATAGTGTTTCTCAGGCTTCTCCACTATAAAGTTCCTTTTTCTCTGTCCCTTCTATGCTGTAGTCTTTGAGGGAAATGTCACTATGTGTAGCCAATGCTTACAGGGTAGAGTTAATGCTCTACCTCTTAGGATGGAGGCAGGGTCAGTATCACATCAATTATTTGGAATTCTTTTCTACCAAAGATTGTTTATTCTCTCTCATTAAAAAATATAACAATTGTCCTAGTCTGTTTGGCTCAGTGTTGGCCTGAGGACCAAAGGATCCTGGGTTTGATTCTAGTCAAGGGCTCATACCTCAGTTGCAGGCTCCTCCCCGGCCTGGGCCCTGTTTGGGCATGTGCAGGAGCAACCAATATTTCTCTCTGTCTTTCCCTCCCTCTTCCACTCTGAAAATCAGTGGAAAAATGTCCTTGGATGAGGATTAAAAAAATAATAGCAATTTATTTATATCATTATGGAACTATGGCTATTGATTTGGTACTTTGGGTTAAAATCCAATAATATAATATTGGCATTTTACCTACTCTATATTCTGATTTTCTAAACACATGGGATGTAAAGATTTTCCTATAATAATCTCTATTTCTCCAGCCTTCATTCCTGCCATCCCTTGCTCATCAAATCAACTGAGTTATATTACATGTCCTCAGGCCGTATTGTCTGTCTTCTATTCCTTAGTACATTCTCTTTTGTTGGAATATTCTACCCTTTTGCATCCAGTTGAATTTGTACATATTCCTTGGACTCAACTGAGCAGTACTGGAGGCCATCCCTGACACCTTCCACACCCATGATCCCATTTGGAATGCTTATCACTCTCATGGGTTTCTTTTGAACATATTTAATATATTCTTTTTTAAATTTAATTTCTTTATTGTTTAAAGTATTACATAAGTCTCCCCAGACACCCCCAACCCCCAGCACATGCCCTCACCCCCTGCCCCACAACACCCCCCATCTGTGTCCATTGGTTATGCTCCTATGCATGCATAGAAGTCCTTTGGTTGATCTCTTAACCTCTCACTTCCCACCTTCCCTCATAGGTTGGACAATCTATTAGATGCTTCCATGACTCTGGTTCTTTTTTTGTCCATCAGTTTATGTTGTTAATTATATTCCTCAAATAAATGAGATCATGTAGTATTCATCTTTCTCTGACTGGTTTATTTCGCTTAGCATAATGCTCTCCAGTTCCATCCATACTGTTGCAAATGGTAAGAATTCCTTCTTTTTTACAGCAGCATAGTATTCTATTGTGTAGATGTACCACAGTTTTTTAATCCACTCATCTGCTCATGGGCATCTAGGCTGTTTCCAAATCTTAGCTATTGTAAATTGTGCTGCTATGAACATAGGGGTGCATATATCCTTTCTGATTGGTGTTTCTGTTTTCTTTGGATATATTCTTATAAGTGGGATTACTGGGTCAAATGGGAGTTGCATTTTTAATTTTATGAGGAAACTCCATACTGTTTTCCACAGTGGCTGCACCAGTTTGCATTCCCACCAGCAGGGCAAGAGGGTTCCTTTTTCTCCACATCCTTGTCGTTTGTTGATGATAGCCATTCTGACAGGTGTGAGATGATACTTCATTGTCATTTTGATTTGCATCTCTTGGATGATTAGTGACTTTGAGCTTGTTTTCATATGTCTCATTTAATATATTCTTAATTATTGGTTTTTCTTATATGATCTTTTATCAAATGTGAGAACATCCAGAAAATAGGTATGTCTTAATCAACTGACATTGATTGATTAAACAGGATTAAAAACCCAATCTGCCAGATCTGCTCTAATGACTGACAGTCTTTTTCTGTGTGAGGACACTTTTTAGATTCTCAGTGCACCCTAAGCTGAAGTGATTTTTTTCTCCCACAAAGTGTATCTTTATGAACCTTATTTTTTAAAACCAAAAATCTGCTCAAGACATATTTTTCAGTACCAAATGGATGAAATAATTTCCCAGTTTTATTCATTCAAATGTGGAAATACACATGGCAACTCTGACAAGAGCCATAGAAAGAATTTCAATAAAAATTTGGATCATTTGGTCAGGTCTTCTGAGGTTATTTTTAAAAAAGACATTTAAATCTATGTTAGAAAATCTTAAATTCTCCCAATTTGCATGTGATATAGCGTCAATACTATCTTGGCTCTATCTGCTGTAGAAATTCTTATAGACTTACAGAAATCAGATCTGTGGTATATTTCTGTTAGCAACATAGGAATCTCTGGTGTTCCTGACATCTCACTCAATTAGAACTTGTAGGTTACTTTCCAAAATTAAAGAAATGTAGGTCAAAATTTTGGGTGAAATGGCTAGGAGGGTGAAGACACGAGGTAGCATTACCAATGTGTGCATTTCTAAGAATATATTAAGAAAGTCATTTTTAAAGGACTGTCAAACATTCAATACTATAAAATCTGCTGCTTTTTACTATGTTCTCAGTTTCTCCTAATGTCAAACTGCCAGGGCTTACCAGCACACCCTGAGCGACGTATGAATGATTACTCTGAAACACATTTCTGTGAAAGAGAGGGCTAAGGGACTGCTTGGCTTGAGGAACCAAACAGCCCTGTTCACCTGCCTCCTTAGGCTTTTATAACAGCTTGAACTAAAATTAACTATTAGATACCATCAGTAGGGTAAGCATCCTTGAGAAGACACATGCGTCTGTAGTGTCCTTTAAGCAAGGACATCTGAAGACTAAGCATAAAGATTCTAGCAAACACCTGGGGGCTCAGACTTGTTTGGAAAAGTCAAGGCAGGGTCTGCCACCTTCGACAAGGTCCCCCTAGAGGCCCTCAACCTTTTGGAGATTCCTCCTTATATACTTTCCAACCAAGTCCCGTGCTTCCCCACATCAGACAATAGACAGAAAAGTGAGAGACAACTTACAGAATATGAAGTTGTTATTTGTTTTCATAAGATGATGAAATTTTAAAATAATCTAAAAATTGATGAGGCAGAAATGAATTTAATCCCCCCCCTTTCCTTTGGGAAGGATTAAAATATATAGCATACATGTGCTTAACCCAGCCGTGGGCAAACTACGGCCCACGGGCCGGATTCAGCCCGTTTGAAATGAATAAAACTAAAAAAAAAAGACCGTACCCTTTTATGTAATGATGTTTACTTTGAATTTATATTAGTTCACACAAACACTCCATCCATGCTTTTGTTCCGGCCCTCCGGTCCAGTTTAAGAACCCATTGTGGCCCTCGAGTCAAAAAGTTTGCCCACCCCTGGCTTAACCTATGATCATTGTGCTATAGAATGATAAGTGTTACAAAGGATTATTTAATTTGTAGATATTTGATTCTGATTAGTTTGAAAGACTTAATGCCTCTTTCTATAATACATTGTCAGATCCCAACTCATGGAATGGAGTTTCAATTTTAAGAAAATTAAATCACCTTTTTGAACCTCAGGATAAGGGCAGGGAGGTAGAAAAAGGCTGGTGAGGTTGAGGAGGGGAAAAGAGGAAAGAAACTCTGAGTTCCAGCCTCAGTGAACTTCGAATTAAAAGGTAAATAATCAAGAAAATTAAATAAATGTTTTTGCACCATCTACCAGACTCTGCATGGATTAGTGATCAACTAACAAAAAGTTTGGTTGCTTCCTGGAATGCACTTTTTCTTATTTCTTTCCCTGTATTGTTCTCTCTCTGCATGGAAAACTCTTCCTCCAGCTCATTTTCATCCCTTAGTGCCTATGTAACCACCTCAGAAAGCTGTGTCCACTCCACCTTAAGCAATCCTCTCCCAGTGAGCCATCACCCTGTGTCTTTCCTTCACAACACTTATACTCTAGTATGTAATCTTGCACAATATTTACTTTTCTTGCTAATTATCTGTCTCTCAGAAACAGAAGATGGTCCATGAAGGTCTAGTGGTATGGTGGAGCCAACTCATGCTGGCTGGTAAAGGCCAATAATTATGCCGGAAACAATACACAATGGTGTATTACTGCAGATATCTCCTCAACTTAATGTTCAGTGATGTCAGACTGGCAGCTCAAAACCAGTCACAATGGAGTATTTATACTGGGGAAATTGCCAGGTGATGCAGGGCAGGACTTCTTGAGAGTTCATTGTTAATTATTTATGAGCACAACACTGTATTAACTCCAGTTTTAAGATCCTATATTTAATCCTCTTTGCTGGTATATTTGTTACCTTTTAAAAATAATTAAAGCCTATTCTAATTGTACATGTATATCTATCTCTGTGATATCCTTTATCCTCCAACTTCCCCCTACTATACATGATAAGCTTTGATAATTTAATGTCCTTTTAACCCTTCTTTCTCCTTTTCTTCCAAAATCTGAAACCTCCCATTTTCTTAGACTTCCCAGGACTTATTATCACTCTTCTGGATTTATTTTCTGCCAAACTTGCTCATAGAACCCATGATTATGCTTCTTAGTTTAGTATCATTTCTCCTCTCATTTTATTTTTAAATACCTTGTCTATGTTTTCGTCTCTTCTCTAAAATTGTTTATCCAAATGTTCTTTTCATGTGTTCTTTTTTTAAAAAAGTGATTATAGTTCATGGCAAACCATCTGAGCTTGCCATTTTGTACTTTGTTATGAAATTATTCTATGCCAGTGCAAACCTAAATTTCTTAATGTTCCAAACATAAAGGTGCTTTTGTATTTTTTTTGCTAGGGTGTAAAATATAGCACAAAGAATTTCTTTGATAGAAAACCTTTTCAACATTTTATTTGATATTTCATTTGGAACACAGAACAGCTCATTTATTTCTCTTTACAAAAAGAATCTTATAGATCTTGTTAAAGCAGTTTAAAATTTTATGCCTCAACACAAGTTGCAAACATTTATTGCTACCCATGCATATTATATAAAGTTAGATGATTTTGCTTACACATTTTGAATATTAACTACATATGAAACACAGAAATGGTTTGTTTTCCCCACATTTCTTCTTTTTACTCACTATTTTTGTCTGTGTAGGTTTTCCTGTTTAGCTACTTAGCCATCATACACTCTATTTTATATAGTCTTTTTAGTGTTTGTTATAGGTTAAATTTCTTATGGTGTATCCAGGTGTACATAGAAAGCCATTTTATCAGATCTATTTACTAATTAAACATTCAAAGTATGTTAACTATATGTCTAGAATTTTATAAGCTCTTTATAATTATTAACATTAATTATTACAACAGGACTATGAGGTACATTCTATCATTAGCCCTGGTTTAAATACAGAAAAACTAAAGTAAGGAAAAGTTAAATAACTAACCCAAAGACTGACTAGTAAGGGCAGAACTGAGACTTGAACTGAGGCTGTGACACACGGCTGAAGTTCTTCACCACTGCTTATTAAAGACAGTTTCCTAAAGAAAAATAATCAGTATAAATATTCTAGGAGAAAGTCTCTGAAATCATGGAAATTCCATGTGTTTTGAAATTTCATGTTTTCTCCAAGCATGACTGATTCCTTTCTCTTATATAAAAACCCAAAAGCTTTGCTTTTAAAAGGAATGAATGCCAGGCCACATGACTACCTTTATTATAAGCAATTTCCCCACTTCATTTTATGAATACCTATCCTTTTTCGTATTGAATAGTGCACATTTTAAATAGTAAGAAGTCTTATTATAAAATACTTACTGAATTGATTTTTTGAAACTGTGGGATTATTTCATTGCTTTAGAAACAGAAGAAATGTTTAGAGAAGATAATTGTCTTGGTAAGTAGCTTTAGAGTATATGGAATGCAACCCAAAGCCGCCTGTGACAAGAAGGGATATGAGTACAGTGTCATTAAATGGCATTGTTGGTTAACCCAAAATTTTAAGGATTTTAGTTTTTATATTACCTCGAAAAAAATGACCAGCATTCAATAAAATGGGAAGCTGTGATCCCAGTTATCTCTTCATAGGGGGATTAGTTTGTATTTTTACCATTATTTCACTTTTTTCATAATGATATATATTATCAATTTGATAAATATTGTATAATGCCAAAAAGTATTACTTTCCCTCACCTATTGCAATAAACACAGTACAAATGTATCAACTGGCAACAGAATAAATATTAAGATTAACATGTTAGAACTAGAGGATAATTTAGAAACCATGTGGTTCACCACTTACTTTTCAATAAGAAAAACAGCCAAAAAATGGAGGAGTGACTTGCCCAAGAGGAAATATCTGGTTGTTAGCAGAGCAGAGGAGACAAAACAGCAGAGGATTCTCTTTCAGGTAAACCCTGATAGCATCACCTGTTGGCGTAGGAGTTTGGGAAAATCACTTCTTCTTCAACAAAATGTGAATACATTCATTTGTTTATTTCTCGAATAATTATCGATAACCAACGCTACATCAATCACTTTCTTAGGTTATTGCATTTCAGATGTAAGTGAAAATAGTTTCTTCTCTGTTAGAACTTACAGACACACCAGTGAATAATTACAATTAAAAAGGAATAAAATAAAAGGGTTTAGAGCTACCTGAAGGAGAATAGAGATAAGAAGCCTGGCTATAAAGTGAGATTAATCAATATTTGTGCAATAATTTATTTTCTGAGACTTGCTACTTTTGTGTACTCCTGATTATATTTTTACCCGTTGATGTTCTATAATATTTAGACATGTTTAGTAAATATTTTGAATGTCGTTTCAATTTGTGTGAATATCACATATTTTCCTGTCATTGAACTCTGTATTCCTCTAAGTAAAATGAGACCCAGCTGGAGAGGAGTTGTACCCCACTCCGTTAAGGATTGCATTTTTTATGTATGAACAACCACAAAAATGTATAAACTGGCTTTCTCTTTCTTTGTTAAGAAAAGCCAGAAAGCTTTGTGAATGCTTCTTACCTGTTTCTTAAGTAAAGCCAGCCTTTATTAACTTTTGTTGCTCTACAAAGGGAAGGGTCCTCTGACAAAGGGAAGTGGAATGACTGACTACAAGTCATCAGTCCTGTTCCCCTAAATTAGTTCTTCACTTAGAAAAACTAGATTAGTATGAAATTTACGTAACACAATTTTATCACTTTAAAATCTTCCTTTGTGAATTACTGTGTGATAATATTAACACAAAGAGCTAGTTTCAACTATTTTGAAAATATTCCATAATACAACTTTTTAATGTACCTATAAGCAATTTATGTATCTTCTACTTTATCACATGTGAAATAAATATCTATTTCCTACTAGCAATAGTATATTTGTTTTTGTTTAATAAATAAATTTATTAAATTTAAGGATAGATAGAGATATCTCCCAAAAATCGTACAAAAAGATTTTTCTTTTTAATAATATACCTTTGGAAATCATTTTCTGCTTCTGTACTTGTTAACAATAAATGACACAACGAGTGGGTTTAGTGGGAACCAGTGGGGCATGTCTACTACTTTCATTGTGGTTGCTTGGGAGACATCATACCTTTTCACCTCTGTGTAAAAGTTGTGTTTTATCCTTATCATCCTAGAGAGGAAGTTTTCAAAGTGTGTTATAGAAATTCCTGAGCGTCCCTAAGAGGTCTTTGAGGTCATAATCATACCAAGATGGCATTTGCGTTTTTCTTTCATTCTATGAGTATGCAGTGGAGTTTTGCAGGGGCCACATGAAGTATGCTATTGTGTCAGTTTGACTGCAGAACACAGATAAGAGAATCCAGCTGTCTTCTATTAAGCCAGGCATTAAAGGTATTTGCAAAAATGTAAAACAATAACATTCTAAATATATTCATATGTAATGAGTTATTAATATTAACATATAGAGTTTATTATTGTGGCTTAAAGTGAATGAATGAATCAATATTTTCAACATTTTCCTTTAATTTCTAATTTGGTAAATATCTATAGAGATGAACCACATTAAAAATATCATTCTTTAGGTGGATTTCGGTGCAGCTATGGCCAAGTCCAAGAACCATACCATGTACAACCAGTTCCCAAAATGACACAGAAATAACATCAAAAAACCCTGATCACAAAGATACAAATCTCTGAAGAGGGTGGAGCCCAAGTTCCTGAGGAACATGCACTTTGCCAGGAAGCATAAGGAAGGCCTGTAGACGATAGAGACCAACAACGCCAAGGCCATGAGGGCACATGCTGAGGCTAACAAGGCCCTCATAAAGCAGAAGGAGGTCAAGCCCAAGGTCCCAAAGTGAGGCAGCCACAAGCTCAGTCGACTTGCCTCTATTTCTCACCTCAAGCTTGGGAAACATGCTTGTGCCCACATCACCACGGGTTTCAGGCTCGGTTGGCCAAAGTCCAAGGCCAAGGCTCAAACTAAACCCCAGGCTGCAGCTGCAGCTCCAGCTCAGGCAGCTCAGGCTCAGACTCTGGCTTAGGTTCCCATAGGTTCCCAGGTCCCCACAAAAGCTCCACAGTAGAGGCCTTTGCCTGTTGATTGGAGGACAGAAGGACTGGTGTAACCCTGGGCTGCTGTCTGCATGGAGCTAGTGTCCACCTGTGTTAATTGTACAAATGAACCTGAGGCAGGATCTGTCAAAAAATAGTTTTTTTGTTCTCTTCATTTCATAATAGATTTTAAGACCAAAATGTTTGAGCACTTCTCTCCTAAATCAGGGAGCCAGTGAATCTCATAACCCATATAGCTTTGTTGTTCTAGTAGCTAAAACAGTAACTTAACCAAATGGCCAAGACATCGCTTAATGCTGCACTGATGCCCAACTAAGCATTTGAATAAGTTTTATATGGTAAAATATCACATACAAGGGACATGTTAGGTACAGAAAAAACTAGACAGTAGCTAAAATAATTCGTGGCGATTAGTTAATCTTCTCAACTGAATCTAAATTAAGAGCCCAAAGATAATTTCTACTTTGGTTATAACCACGAGAAGCATATCCCAGTCATTCTTGAATATTTGTACTGATAATCCCGTAACATCTCCCTTGCTTTGCTGGCTTGGACAAAGTTGAGTGACTTAGTAAATGAAGATTTCACTGCAGTTTGAGAACTGTGATTAAGCTGAGTTGGCTTATCTTGTCCATACTTCTCTATACCTGTTCCCTCCAGATCTTGACCTCTGGCTCTGCCAACCCCCTGGTTTACAAACTTATATAGGATGTTTTGGAATATAAAATATTATTTCTCCTTCCAAGACAGTGTAAGTTTGTATAATGAAACCAACACACACAAACTCTGTTTACATATTCAAATGAGAGGACTTAATTTTTAAAATATTATTTCAAAGGGGATTAGATTTTTATCTTTAGTCTTCTAGTAGAGTTTTCTGAGAACTAGATGGAAATGGAAGATTTTAAAAGATCATGCTTGAGAAGATCATATGAATCTGATGAGAAGACAGGAAATTATAAATTTCTGAGGAAAAAAACAACAATTTTTTTCTACTTAGTTATGAGAAAAATTTCTAAAGAACGGATACAATTATGTAGTGAAAATGATTCTCAAATCAAGACAGTAGTCAGAGATCATACACTTCTTTAAAGCTGTGGACCTAAAAGATTGCTTGAAGCAGTTCCTTTGAAATAGTAATAATCAATTGGATTCACCTTTAAGGGGAAAAGTATTCTTTCAGGTATTTGTAAACTTGGTGTCAGAATAAGAAAGGTCAGTGGTTGACAAACTTATAAAGTAGTGTTACATACATCACATAGTTTTTACAAAAAACCCCCACAAACCCCACAAAAACCAAAAAAAAGACACCTGTTTGCCTTCTTTTGATGTGGAAAAAAATCTTTGATTCTCTCTGGCACTGGTTTTTCTTTTGAAAAGGGTATTGCCTGGGTGAAATTCTTAAACTTCTTCTTTCTCACTTTATTCTTTGAAATGGTTCTTTACATGTTAAAAGTGATCCCATACCATTATATGCCGCTGCAGCCTTGTCTGACCCTAAGCAAAGAGCCCACTAGCCTAATCCTGGTTGCCTGACCCAGAGAAGCTCTGAGATAAAAAGTGTATGTTATTCTGACCCTTTAAGTTTGTGGTAATTTGTCACGTAGCAATAGATTGGTAATATATAGCCCGTCTAGGTAGAAGAAACACTTCTGGACCAAAATTAGAGTGCACTATTTTAAGATATTTTATTTAATTGCCCCCATTAAATTATTATTGTAAAAACAGATAATATTCTGCATATCCTTAGAGAACTTGCTGCAAATCACTAGCCTATGCTTATGAATAAAGAATGAGGCTGGATTGGATTTTAACACCACATGTTAAAACACTTTATCGCATCAAATTTCTATACTTTTGCTATCAGGAATTTTTGGATCTTCCCTTGCAATGTGCTGCTCTAGGGGTTTCTGATCATATTTAAAAAGAGAGAAAGGAGAGCAAGAGTAAAAATAATTAATGAACTTTGGCTATTGAGATTAAGCCAGTATAAAATGCATAAAACTTGTACATAAAATTCGTACTGTTGGAACTAGGTCAACTGACCTGGGTGAGTGGGGAAAAAGTACATATTCAGTACGTGTATTGCTGTCATTAAGAAAAAAAATGCAGTTCCTATCAATTAAGACTATTTTAAAGGGAATATCTATATTCAGCATATTAGAAATGAATAACTTTGATTAGAAGTGGAGATGCTATAGATTTTATTCTTCAGTGAAAATAGAATTTGGTATGCACAACTGCTATGAAGGAGGAATTGGATTGCTTTAAAGCTAGTGATAAATATTTATGGAAATAACCTAGACAGATAAGAAAATAACCAGTTTGGGTATGTAAGCTTTTTCCCTTGATTTTGGAAGGGTTGTTTTTTTAACTAATGTGTTTAGAATTTTTTTAATAAATGTGAACCACAGTTAAACAAATAAAATACAAAGTTGGTAAGTACTGGAGTTAAAAACTGTGTTGAAACTCTCTGAAGATAATCCAGACCCTCAACAATGTAGCTCTTTCTAGGAGGCCTGGTGTTCTGTCTACAGTCAACAGCTACAGTCTGTTTTTGGTTTTAACAAATATAGATTTTTAAAGTTCTTATTTAATTGCTCTGTTGAAGTTTCTTTCTTTTCAACTTCCAAGGTGTGTACCTGAGGTTCCTTAAAGTCCCTCTATAGGTTCAGCCTATGACTGCCTGTAAAAAGATGTTGGTAAATCTTTTAAGACTATGAGAAGCATGGCCCCTTAGCTGCTGCTCTCCTTTTGACCCTGTGCCCTAACTTCAGAGGGCTCTGCAATCCTGGCTCCACATTTACCAGATGAGTAATCTTAGGGGAGTTCTTAGAGTTTCCAAGCTATATTTTCCTGCTTTCCATTATTAGAGTAATGCTGTGAAAATTAAAGTGAGACACTCCATGCAAAGTACCTAGGACTAGAATATCCCATGTAGTCAACACTCATCTATAATAATAAAGGCATAATATGCTAATTAGACCGGACAGCCGAACGACCTTCCGGACATCATTCCAGATGAAGCCACCGCAGCAGGGGCCAAGGCAGAGGCGGTTAGGGGCGATTAGGCAGGCAGGCAGAGGGGTTCAGGGTGATCAGGCAGGCAGGCAGGTGAGCAGTTAGGAGCCAGCGGTCCTGGATTGCGAGAAGGTGCAGGCTGGGCTGAGTGACCCTCCCCATCCCATGTACAGATTTTGTGCACTGGGCCTCTAGTTGGTAATAATAGTGGTGTTCCAACAAGCAGGTACTATTGCCACCTTTTCTAGGGCCAAACCTAATTCTCAGTATTGTCTCTTTTTGCCTTTGTTCCCTGGCTGAAGTTGTGATTGGTGGAGCATCCTGCTTCCTGACATTTTGCTATTGAGTCTTCCTTAGACTGTCTGCCTTTCCTTTGATTGCCTAAAGTTGTGTTTGGTCTCAATTCCTGACCATGGGCCTATAAATATGTCTACTTAGGGGTTTCTCTGGCATCTGCAGTACTTATATTCTATCCTCAATATTGTCCCTAATTGACCTAGTGTAACAGATAATTTATTGGATTGGACGTCAAATATCTTTAGTTTCAAAACTGTCTATGCCACCAATAAACTGCCTGTTTTTAAATGAATGATTCCCAGTCTTGGCTAGACATTAGAATTATCTATGGAGCTTGCCGAATATTAAAAAATTAGGGACCATTAACCCAGAAATTTTAATAACTATGGAATATGCCCAAGATTATGAGGTTTTTTTAAAAAAAATATTTTATTGATTTTTTATAGAGAGGAAGGGAGAGAGATAGAGAGCTAGAAACATCGATGAGAGAGAAACATCGATCAGCTGCCTCCTGCACATCTCCTACTGGGGATGTGCCCGCAACCCAGGTACATGCCCTTGACCGGAATCGAACCTGGGACCTTTCAGTCCGCAGGCCGACGCTCTATCCACTGAGCCAAACCGGTTTTGGCAAGATTATGAGTTTTTATTGTTGTTTGTTTTAAAATATATTTATAGGAGATACTGAATCACACAGCCAGGGATCAAAATAACTTCCTCATTTACTTAAAATTCATTCAGACTCGCATGTTCTTTCCAGAGAAATACTGAGCTCCAGTGTGACCAGAGAGATGATGATGATGATGATGATTATATATATATATATATCATCAGAGAGAGATGACATGGAATCCACTGCCATTTGTTCACATAGCAAAGTAGCAAAGTGCTTCTATCTCGAGTGCCTCAGGTTCTCAGGTTTTAAATGAGTGTAACCTGCCCAGAAACTGCCAGCACAGCATCTCGTTTCTCCTCTGGCAGTGACAGCCTGCAGGGTCCAGAGCTCCGTGAAAACAGCTGAACTCCACATACTGCAAGGACAGATTTTCTTTTAATTGACTCCTTTAACTTGACCAAACGGATTTTGGGTGACAATTGTTGCATTTTCTTTTCTTTCCTATAATAGCTAAATTTTCTCACACCCCTTTAGGCAGTGAGTTCCTTTTATGGGGGCGGGGGGGGGAGTGAAGGAACAGTGGTTATACTTTCAAATGAAATTATTCAGTCTCACTTTTGTTGACTCTTCTCGGAATCCTTTTGAGAAATAAATGGTGGCATTGAAAGTCTGCTTCCACTTCATCAACCACAGGTTACTCAATCCTAAAAAGGCCTTTTGAAATGCAGCTACGTCTTGGGGCAGCTAATTTCTGTATTTTGGTGTATTCTGAGTATGAGAAAAAAGGTATTATTCAAGGTACTCATTTCAGAAATGCCAGAAAACAAATGCTTCTCATACCTTTATTTTCAAGCTTTGTCATTTGTGAGCTGGTGAAGAAAAGCTGACAAGCAGAGCTCTGAATGCAAAGAGAGAGTCTTCCACACAGACTGTTATTGCCATTAGAGAAAGAATTTTGACCAGAGGCAAAACCAAAAAAAGTCCTTTCTCACACTGAATCATAAAACTTTTCCTGTATTCCTCTCTTTACAGACTATCATCACAGGTTTTATATGAGAAAAATCAGCGGACATCTGTGCAATTCTCCTTTCCATAGTACCAGATCAATTGAGTTCTTTAAACTGTGCCAGTGTTTTCCTCATCTGTCACTAAATATTGTTTAAATACTTCCAGTGGATGAGGAAACTTCACCTAATAATTCTATTACGCTGTACTGTTTGAAAGGAAACAAAAAAATAGAATGAAGAGAAACTAACCAGTGTTTTAATTTAACCTCTGATAAAAGCAGTGCCACGCAACCATGCACCATGGTTTTGTTCTTTCTTAAAGGAAGGTGTATGTATCCAGATTGGTTTCACATCCATCAATTTTATATCAAGTATTCCCACCAATCTAGCACAGGCATCGAGGCTCTATGTTTAATAGTCAGAGAGACCTGAGTTCAAATCATGTCTTTGTAAATTCCTAGTTGTCTGACGGTGGGCAACTTAATTTATCTCCTGGTCCCCATGTCTACATGGGTTAAAATAGTTAAAATATATACTTAAGGGAGTTGCTGTGGGGCTGAAATTAGATAAGGCATGAAAACAGCATGATACTGTTCCAGGCCCGGTAAAAACTGTAGCTTATTATCCTAAGCTGTATTTAAGTAAAACAAAAATTAATTATGATACATTAGCAGCCACTAATTTAGAAATATTTTCTTTGAATTGAGTGGAATTACTTAAATCAGAATTTGCCTACTTAAAGAAAATATCAGTGTGCCATTCACCCAACAAATATTTATAACACACCTACTAATTATCATTGAACTTTAATGTATTTTATGGGGTTTACTTATATTTCCAAAATTGGCGTCTTTGAGGGCAGGGATTGCATCAATCATGAATACATCTTTTTAAACCCTATCATTAGAATAGTAAACATAACCCCGCTAGTGTGTTCAGTGGTTGAGCATTGACCCATGAACCAAAAGGTCACTGGTTCTACTGATTCTCGGTCAGGGCACATGCCAGGGTTGTGGGTTCGATCCCCAGCAGAGGGCATGTAGGAGGCAGTTGATCAATGATGTTTCTCTCTCATCAGTGTTTCTTTCTCTCTATCCTTCTCACTTCCTCTCTCTCTAAAGATACATTTTAAAAATTAAAAAAAAAGAATAGAGCCCTAGGTGGTTTGGCTCAGTGGATAGCACATAGGACTGTGGACCAAAGGGTCCCAGGTTCGATTCTGGTCAAGGACATATGCCTGGGTTGCGGGCTCGATCCCCAGTTGGAGGTGTGCAGGAGGCAGCCAATCAATGATTCTCTCTCATCATTGATGTTTCTATCTCTCTCTCCCTCTCCCTTCCTCTCTGAAATCAATAAAAATATTTTTTTTAAAAAAGAATAGAAAACATATCACATACCCAAAATATATTTGTTGAGCAGTGGATCAATGACTCAATGAATCAATGAAGTGTTAGCCTCTGGCCAATAGATTAGATAGTGAAGTTTTTAAATTGTGAAAACAATTTTTGGAAATATCTCTTTTGAGACCATATTTACAAATGACAGTCACGAGGTAATAGCTTTTACTGGAAGTGAAAATATGAAGTATTCCATATGCCACGTAGTACAATGTAAATGTGATAGAAACATCCCCGAGACAACTTTGCCGGAGTTGCTTTGTCCTCCGTTTTGTATGTCTTCATTTAGTGCTTCAGTTTAGTTACTGCTTTCACGGCAAATAATTTTGAACATAGTTGTCTAGATTTGTCTAATAATATGATTTTACTCATCCTAAGGCAGCTTTTGGAATAAAAGGCACAAACCATCTTCATTTATCTTATTAGAAGCATCAAGGTTTTCAAATTATGTTTAGATAGGGCATATTTTCTAATCTTTTCTCTGCAATATTTTCTTTGTTCTGATCATAATACTTATAATGCACTTAGCTTATCCCTTGATAGCAATTCCTCATCATTTTCTTGTTTAGTAAGTACATACTAGTTCTTTTTAATATATCATGAGGGTTACATCTCCCAATTACCAGTGTTTTGAAATGATATATCATATCCTGAGAGTCTAAAGTATTTCAGTATCTATTTCTTCTTAAAAAGGCCCAATGGGGCTCAAGATCTCTCTCTCTCTCTCTATTCTTCCTGAATAGAAACACACACACATACATACAACATTTTCTTTGTTCTGATCATAATACTTATAATGCACTTAGCTTATCCCTTAATAGCAATTCCTCATCATTTTCTTGTTTAGTAAGTACATACTAGTTCTCCTATATTTTTTCTTTTATCTATCTATCTATCATCTATCTTTTAATTTTTCCCCAAAAGGAAAAAAGCTATCATAAAAATGAAAATTTCCCAAATGTGTCATTAAAATTTAAGAGGCCAATCTTGAATATGCACTTAAGAAAATCTCAGAAGTATGAATGATTATTGTTCAAGGGAGTGTATTCCTCCGATGCAGCAATAATCTACCAATCTGCCTTCTAACTCTAATTGTTTGTTTGGATTTTATTTCTCTCTGTAAATGAGGTAATGAGATTTAGAGATTGAAGGGCAGAAATGTAATTGACACTGTAATAAACAGATGTCTAAAGTAAGTTTTTATAAAATGATGCCACCACTCAGTGGAAATTTCAACTAAATTTAGAATGAATATAAATGGTTACCTTTTGCAATATTGATGAAAATTTAGTATCCTCTGAGAATTCCTTTCAATCAGTATTAAGCAAAAGAATCTTTTATAAGAAGTGAAGATTAGCAATTATGTTTTGTGATTTCCCAATAGTGCTTTAACATTTCTCTAGTGGGCTAGATGATGTGTCTGCACACTTCAGGCCAAATTCACACAATGTGATACAAACTGGCTGTGTTTTATTAGGGCAGAATAGGGCAGGTATTTCTACAGGCAAAATATATTTTGGTTTAATACCTGCACCATTTGGAAGCAGAAATACTGTCTTTTTTTGTGATAGTGCTACTCTAATTCAGGTAATATATTTATTTGGTTATATTTTTATTTCCAGTTATTTGTAACTTCCTCTAAATAATATTAAAAAGTAATATGTTTATATTGCTATGGTTCAAAATGTAACCAAAAGGATGTTGTCATGAAAACTCTGCCCAATTAAAAAAGTACCGTGCTCCAATATGTGGTGTAATACCCTTGACACAGTATTACATTGCAGGTTCTTGAGATTTATTAATAAGGGATTTGAACTATAGGAATAACTTTGTTGGGGAAGAGAACAAATTGGCTGATTTATATGGTTTTTATAGTTTGATCTAAATTTCTTCGCATTATTTTTCTTGGTCTTAGTATTTCACTAGACTTTTCAAATAACCTATATAATAAAACCCTAATATGCAAATCGACTGAACAGTGGAGCAATCGGTCACAATGACACGCACTGACCACCAGGGGGAAGACAATCAACACAGGAGCTGCCCCCTGGTGGTCAGTGTGCTCCCACAAAGGGAGCACCACTCAGCCAGAAGCTGGGGTCATGGCTGGTGAGTACAGTAATGGTGGTGGGAGTCTCTCCTGCCTCTGCAGCAGGCAGACATCCCCCAAGGGGTCCCAAATTGCGAGAGGGCGCAGGCTGAGCTGAGGGACAACACCCCCACTGTGCACAAATGTCATGCACCAGGCCTCTAACATACATAGATGTTATATATTAATACCATATTTTTAAATATTATTATATTAAATTTTAGTGGGTTGTTTTTCCAAATCATCTGATTATTTAAACAGAATTTTACTTTAGGGGCCAAGAGATTTAAAAAGAAGCATGGCTAAATATATCTTATTTGTAATCAATCACATGCATCATTTAAGTTTTATTCTTATGGACCATATTTTTTTCCTATGATAGCAGGTCCTCCAATTTTAGAGCCAGATGGCACCTTATCTTTGGCTTCATTAGAGCATTTTTTACTTTGAACAAAAAGCATTTTAAATGATTAAATGATCTACATCATTGTCTCATTGTACTTCAGGTTTTCATGCCCATCCAGTCTGTAAACGTGGCTCATCTGTGCATTTGGCCAGCCCTGTGCGCCAGAGCTCAGATGAAGGGTGTTGATGATAGCAGCAAGAATGGCAAGAAAATCCTTTGCACTGACCATATCTTTTCCACATTAACATGACTTCCAGAGATCCAGAATTAATCGTTTTTTCAGAGGACTCTGTACACAAAACCATAATTGGTTACATTGTAAATTATGGTAGACACTTTTAGATAGTGGTTTTACTTCCAGACAATAAACGCACAATCAACAATGCTGTTGCTTGCTGCCTTTGCAATCAGATATTTACCTACTCCTCAGAGAAAATACTAGTAAAGTAGACAGTCTTCAAATTTAATCATTTTAAATATTTTAGCTGTAGGCACTGCCAAAACTGTAAGAAGGTACAGTGAATGACTCTACAAAGTTGTATTGTAACTCCTTGATTATAATTGTTTAAACACTTCAATGAGAATTTAATTTAATTAATATAATATAAATAGAGATGTTCTTTGTCCCTCCTCTTAAAAGTTCCCTGCCACTATTTATGGCAATATTATGTGTATATACTTTTGCTAGGATCCATAGAATTTCCAGTGAATAAATATAGCTGAAATAATCATTGCAAAGGGAATTCTATTTCTTTCTTCTTTTTTTTTTGTAATTCAGAAAATTTACCATTGTTTCTCAACTAGACATTATTTGGTATTCATCTAATCAGAATTCCCCATTTGGCTTTATTATGTTAAAATAACAAATTACCTCATGCATAAAGCTGGCACAATAGCATTTATGTTTAGTTATAATTTGTTAAAAAGACTCCTTATTGTTTTCCTGATGTTTTATTATATGCATGTGGGATACTGTTGGTTAGAACAACAATGAAAAGCCAATATCACACTCCAGGATCTTGCTGCCTGTAGGAAGGTTAACAATAGATGAAACGCATTTATTCTTGGCAGTCTTTGAAAAGTACCTTGGAGAGTCACTGTAGCATTATGTACTGTAAGCTTCAATGAAAACTAGAGACTAAGGTGTGATTTTCATAGGCTTATTGTATTCAAAATGTATTGTATGTTATTAAAATAGCAAAGCTTTTTATATTGATATTTGTGAGATCTTTAACAAGATAATACAATAGGGAGAAAAGTCAGTACAGTTACAGGAGAGGTGTAGCTTGCTGACATGCTTACTAGATAAAAATCTAGGATCACGAAAATTAATTGGGAAACTGAATTTTAGCAAGACCTATAGTGCTGCTGTGTAGCACAATTTTCTGGACAGTTCCCTGCACGGGCAAGCCTTGCAATTTAGCAGCATCTGCTTTCATGATGGTTATCCAATAAAACACCCCGCGTTGGCGCCTTCCACTGTAATACGGCTCTGCAGCTCACCACCAGAACTGTCACTTTTTCTGTACAGTGGCCTACTTGATCCCTGGTACAGAGCAGTTCTCTGGCATAGAAATGGCCTTCTCAGCTTTTCCTTGTAACAAAGGCATAGAGAGGAGGACACAGATTGGCAAAATAGAAGGAAAAAAAAGATTATTTCTGTGCATCTGCCAAGAAGAAGCCTCCAAAGGAGTGTGTTGGCAGTGAGCATCATCTCTGAGAGTAGTTACAGGATGGTAAACAGAGGCTGCATTTTAGTGGTGAAGGGAATTATTTTTAGAGTGTAGGTAGTTGATACAAACTATGTTTTACTTGCTTTTGTGTGATGCATAGTTTATTTCAAAGGTTAGCTAAGGTAGATGGGCACTAGTGTCTGTTGAGTGCCTATAATATACCAAACATTATATTAGGCATGAATATACAGTTTAGTAATGTTCTTAGCAGCAATGCATGGAAGGCATTTTCATCCCACTTACCAATGAGAATATCTACCTCTACCAACTTGCACTGCTCTCTGGAATAGCTGGGAATAATGCATCTTTACCCTATTCCGAATGGCAGAGCCTGAATGGTCAGGTCCTTATTCCTAAGCCTTTAGAGCAGTGGTTCTCAACCTCCCTAATGCCACGACCCTTTAATACAGTTCCTCATGTTGTGGTGACCCCCAATTTCATTGTTACAAATTGAACATAATTAAAACATAGTGATTAATCACAAAAACAATATGTAATTATATATGTGTTTTCCGATGGTCTTAGGCGACCCCTGTGAAAGGGTCATTCGACCCCCAAAGGGGTCACGGCCCACAGGTTGAGAACCGCTGCTTTAGAGTGAGAATAAGCAACAGAGTCTAAAGACAGTTGGGTGACAGTGTACAGAGCCCTGTCCTCTACTGGAATGTCGATGTTATGTTTTCTGATCTTGAGATTTGCATTTAATAGTGAGGTAAAAGATGAAAAAGAAATCATGACATAGAAATGTCCAGTAATTGTTTCTAATGCTCTATAATTTATATAGCTTTTTTAAACAAAGTTATCACAGTTGAAACTACAAAAATTATGTGAAAATGATATTATTTTTAGCCTTATTTTATGAGTGATGATATTGAAGATTGAACAATTTTGGTGACTTGCATTCTAATAGGTAAGAAGTATTGAAACTGGAACTCCAGCCCAGCTCTTCTCAATCCAAACTCTGCAATTGTTTTATTATATGATATTGGACATAGTTGAAATAACATGAGTAATGATAATTAGTATTTTTAGAATGTTTTTGTTGTGCAATATTTGTGTATAAAATCAGTTAATTCTCACAACATTTAGGAGGAAGTTCTTCAAAATTTTAAATATGACAAACCTGAGGAATAGAAATTTAATGATACCATAGAGTTAGTAAGTAGCAAAGACATGATTCATTTCAGATAGTGTGGTGCCTGAGCCCATACCTTAAACAACCATGTTACACTGGTTCAGAAAACTTGGCCACAAACCCCACCTCAAACAAGAAAAGAAATGTGTCCAACACCCTAAGTTACTTTGCATCCCTTTGTAGTTCATCTGCTCTTTTCACTCTAGCTCAACCAGTAATCTGATTGTCACTCAACCAGTAATCTCATTTCTGTCCTTACAGTTAACTTTTGCAAAGTGTCATTTAAATGGATTTGTAGGTCTGTAGATTTTTGGGTCTGGCTTCTTTCACTTAGCATAACACTTGTGTTGTGCCTGTCAGTATTTTGTTTTTATTGCTGAATAATATTCCATTGTGTGAATGTACCATAATTTGTTTATCCTTTCACCAGTTAATGTAAATTTTGATTGCTTCCAGTTTTTGGTGATTATGAATGAAGCTGCTAAAAGAATTCACACAGATTTTTTATGTGAATATGTTTTCACTTTTCTTGGAAAAATACCCAAGGATGAGATAAATACTGGGTCATATGGTAAATGCATGTTTAATTTTATGATAATTGCCAAACAGTTTTCTAGAGAGATCACATTGTTACATTCCCATCAAGAATGTTTGTGTTCTAGTTGTTCTGACTCCTTACCAGCACTTAGCATTATCAAGGTTTCTTTTTTTCTTATTCTAATGGGCATGCAGTGGTATCTCATTAAGTTTCAATGACTAAGAATTTTGAGTATCTTTTTTGTGTACTTATTTGCAGTCCATTTGTCTTGTTTGGGAAGTGTTTTAATTCTTTGTCATTTCTTATTAAGTTGTTTTGGTTTTGATTTTTTGAACTTTATGAGTTTTTTAAATATGTTCTTAGCATTAGTCATTATCATGCTTTGCAAGTATTTTCTTCCAATGTGGGTTTTCCTTTTCATTTCATAATAGCATCTTTTGAAGAATGGACATTTCAATATTGATGAAGTCCAATTATTTTTTTATTGATTAGTGTTTTTATATCCTTTCAAAGAAAATTTTGCTGAAACAAAATTCACAATTTCTTTTTCAAAAAGTTTTATACAGTAGTCTCCCCTTATCCATGGGAAATATGTCCCAACACTCATCTGTGACTGAAACCACCTAATATTGCTGACTCCTATATATACAATGTTTTTCTAATCATACCTAACCTACCTACATACATACCTTTTCATTTAAAAGAAGCACTTTATGGCTTCTCTTTGACATATACAAATTGGCAGCATCACTATTCTTATGTTTTGGGGACATTATTAAGTAAAATAAGGGTTACTTGAACACAAGCACTGTGATACCTCAACAGTTGATCTGATAACAGATGGCTACTAAGTGATTAATGGGAGAGTAGTGTATACAGCATGAATAACACCAGTGATTCACATCCTTTGTGGGACAGAGAAGAATGGAGCAAAATTTCATCACACTTCTCAAAACAGCTCATTATTTATAATTTATGAATTGTTTTACTTCTGGAATTTTTTATTTAATATTATCAGATCATGGTTCACCACCAGTAAATGAAACTATGGGAAGCAAAACCATGAATAAAGGGGGGCGACTGTAGTTTTGGTTTTACAAATATGTCTATCACCAAATTTCAAATTTTTGGTAGATGGTGGGAGATATGAGTTATGAGAAGAATTTTGAAGTGCAAACCTATTCTGTTGAATACTTGGATCTTGATATAAATGTTTTGTGTAAAACAAAAAGAGTAACACCTTGCACATTCAACTGTATGGAAGCAACTTGAAATTAATCAGCCTACCCTCTTGGTGATCCACTGGAATTTTTCGAATGTTGGTGTGGAGCATTTCCTTTGACATATATAAAAAAGAAATATCATTTCTTTAATCGTACATTTAGCAAAGTCCTAACCAGTTATGTCTACTTTCAAAATTATTTCTTTAGTTACCTTCAAGTTGATTTTGACTCTAAACTAATTTTACTTTACTCTGGAAGTTTCAAAAATATAGGTCTAAGGAAGAATATATCTGAGTTAATCCTATCAATGACACCCTAATTTGTGCTTGAGTGGTACATTAAACTCTATCTCAGTTTTTTGACATACAAAATGAAGATGTTAAAAGGAAGAAGTAAAACATTATATTTAAAATGTCTTAAAGAGTCTAAAATGCTCTAATGATGATGATGATGACAGTGATGATATTCTTGTTTAACCTCCAATTATTCTAAGTCATTCCAAGCATGTCTATTGGAATAATCTTGCAGGTTGAAGCTTTAAGCCACTCCATAATTCACTGCCTTCTAATAAGTATCCAGTTCTCAACAGATGTCCACAAACTATAGCCATCTGGTCTCTCTCCTGCTCTACACTATTACAGCTTGCTGTATTCATACCTCAATACTTCTTTTTTCTCCTTTAGATTCTTGATATGCTCAGGCAGTTGTCACTCCTTAATTATACTGTGAGCTTCTTGAGGCAATCAAAATGTAAGACTATGTGGTATGCCAAGTAGTAGAGCTTTGAAAATTTCTTATGGAGGTCTAGAGAGTGAAAGTTCTACTATAATTAATGAAGTTGAGAACTGTTAATACACTTTGGGGAAGATTTACTGATATTTTCAACCTCTTGATCACTTTACAATTTTTGTGTGCATTTGTTTCCAGATCTATAGATATGTGGCTTAATGATCGTGTTTTAGAAATGTACTGAAAGAAGTATCTGAAATGCTCAAGTAGTATATACGTGCAAAGTACTGTTGCCTTTCTATTTATTGCATTTTAGGTTTTGCAAAACTTGAGAAAATATGTGTCGTTTCTAGACATTTTATTTTAACCTAATTTTGCTTCTCTATATCCTGATTTGATTGATATTAAAAGACAAAACAAAACACTTCCACTTCAACAATGGTTCTTTGAAGATAACACAGACTAGAAAAAAATAGAACAGTAGTTTATCAGACAGTATTGTATTCCCAGTTGAGAAACAATTTGCAGGAGGACAAATAAATATTTCAATCACCTAAAATACCACATTGAAAACTGCCTGGGAGATCGATGCCTGTTGAAAGAATCTAGCAGCCCTTTTGTGTGAGAGGCATCATTTCCTACACATATTTTAAGATATTGTCTACAGAAACTTGTGTCTGGTGCTCACAGAGTTGCAGTGGGTATGGATTTTTTGTCAAATGCAGCAGCATTAAAGTTGCTAAGATGTAAGAGAGTTATGTCCTGTTAGCAAGAAAAGCAAGGCTAGGATAAAAATAATTTTGACATAGGTAATATAAGTTAACTGTTTTATTTTTAAATCATTCTAATATCTTGTTTTATACATTTTTGTTTTTTTTCTTATATTTTTTCTCTGTCCATTGTCCTTAAGCTTTAAGTTTTTCATTCTTTCTCACCACTGTTTTATTCCCTTTCTCATTAAGAAGGTATGAGCACTTTTTATGTTTGAATCCTAAGCTGCTTAGTGAGTTATTGTAAAGTATTTTTGGAGCAACTGTTTTCTTCATTGTTTATAAAAGAATGAAGCTATAAGTTTTTTTAGAACATTTTGAGGTATTTTTTCTAAAATTAAAGGCAATCCAAATTGATAATCTCTATATTGAACTGCTGAGAGAAAAAAGAAAAGAGAGAGAAAGAGGAGAGATCAAAGCCAATCTTAATCAGTTGCTATTGAGGTTTTAAGAGTCACAGTTTTGTTTGATTTGCTTTATTCTACATCTTTCCCCAAAGACTCCACAATTTTTTTTTTCAAGGAAAATATGTTGATGCTTTTCTTTTTTAAACTAACACAAACAGGTCTTATTTGTTTGTTTGTTTGTTTTGAGTGTTACCCTATCTGAATGCAGAAATCCTTGGGATGTTGTGGTGAAAAGGGAGGGATGGAAACCCACACTCCCATGCCAAAGACCAAAGGGGAAAATACCCTTTATTTTGAATTTGTTGCAGAAACACAAAACGTAATTAGAAAGGAGAGTCATGATGTGTTAGGGCTTTGCTTCATTCAATCAAAAGCTAAGCAAACAGAGTACTTATTCCACACCAGATACTAATACTTAGAATACTTTACCTTGTGTCAACTTGCCAAAGTGGAAGGGTGATAAAAAGAAAGTATCATGCTGTTTCTGTAGATCTATTTAATTTTTCTATTTCACTCCTCAAATATACCTCTAGTAAAATATGGCTTCACATGGAAGAAGTAAAGCTGTGCCTTTAATGGACTTACATTATTCATTACATATTATTGAGCACTTACTAAGGGCCAGGTGACATGTTAGACTTTAAAGAGATGGAGGCACCAAGTCCCTGTCTTTAAATAGCTTATATTGGGAAAGTGGAGAAAGAGTGGATCATGGGAGAAGTAAAATATACAGTATGTGATGCCAAAGTCAATTAGGATATACTCTGAAAGGATGACCAATGGATTTGTCATTTTGAAAGGATGACCAAAGTATTTATCATTTGGGAAGGTATCATGGGAAAGGTATATCTTTAAAATAAGCAATTGTGAAGGCAACCAGACTGGGAAGCGATACAAGGGAGGGAATTAAAAAGCACAGCATGAGAAAAACATGTAAACAAAGACCAATTAAACCTAATTACAAAGACGGTAGAGAAATAGGCCAAGGATCCATTAAAGACTATCCCAGAAAGTAAGAGAAGAGGGCATTTTTAGAAGAAAGTGGTCAATGATACCAATGTCACTGATAAAGTAGAATTATGCTGAAAACAATTCTGTGTATTTGGGAATTAGGTAGATATTAATTATATACTAATCTGTGTGATTATTAGGCTAATGTTTATTTTCCGCATTAGATGGGAAACCTGAGGAGGGGATGGTGCAAATCCTCTATTTATTCTTTTTTTTAGGGTTGATGGAAGGTGTTGTAAGATAGGAGAGGCTTGTTCACAATCATAGGCAATGGGGAAATAATTCAGTATAAGGGAAGCAATTGAGGGTAGAGGAAAGGAATAACTCACAGAGCAATGCCTTGAGGTCAAAGGGGAAGGTAGGATTTAGAGCACCAGAGAGGAATTAGCCTAGAACATGAAGAGGAACCTTCTTGTATTTATTTTGCTATTTTAAATAACTTTCTACCCCTAACTGGTTTGGTTCAGTGGATAGAGTGTCAGCCTGCAGACTGAAGGGTCCCAGGTTCAATTCCGGGCAAGGGCATGAACCTTGGTTGTGGGCACATCCCCAGTAGGGGGTGTGCAGGAGGCAGCTGATCGATGTTTCTCTCTCATCAATGTTTCTAACTCTCTATCGCTCTCCCTTCCTCTCTGTAAAAAAAATATATAAAATATATTTTAAATAAATAAATAAATAAATAAATAAATAAATAACATTCTGTAGTTTATTTTAACTTTAAATATCTTTTTCTCAAGAGGCTCAATCTTAAACACCATAATATTGCCCGATTGCAAAACTGACAAATCCAATATACTTCTGCATATTTAAAAAATAATTTTAGATCCTTTTCCTTATTTTAATGCCTGTATAATATACAGTATAGTGACTATAGTTAATAATGCTGTATTGCATATTTGAAAGTTGCTATCAGAGTAAATCTTAAGTTTTCACCACAAGTAAAGAAAGTATAACTGTATGGTGGTGGATGTTAACTAGACTCATTGTAGTGATTATTTTGTAATGTAACAAATATCAAATCATTATGTTGTACACCTGAAATTAATAGACTATTATATAGGTCAAGTATACCTTCATTTTAAAAACAGAAAAAAAGCTTGTATATCCTCCACGTATGTCAGGTTTTCGGCTGCCCATGCCCCGCCCCCACCCATCTAGCCGGGTATTTTCAACATATTCACAAATACACACTAATGATAACATTAATATTTAATACTTAATATCAAGGGAACAAATTTAAAATTTGAAATATTAGTCCTAAAGCCACTGAAAAATGTTATTCTAGACTACTTCACTTTTTCTACAAATAAAGAAATAATTACTAGGAATGTAATTATTATTGTGACATATAATCATTCGGATAAAACCCCAGATTCTTCTTAGTCAGCTATCTATAATAATAAAAGTATAATATGCAAATCAACCAAACAACCAAACAGCAGAACGACCGTCCAGACAACCTTCTGGACGACCACGCTATGACACCCACTGGCACCAGGTCAGCCAAAGAGGGTGTGATGCGATTGGTCAGGGGCCTGGCCATCTCCCCATGATTGACCTGCGGAGGGAGACCCAGGCCACCGGCCAGCGGAGTGATTGATCAATTGGGGGGCTCCATGATCGCCCCAAAGAGGGAGGCCTAGGCTACGGATGGCTGGCGGTGCTGTGGCAGGTAGCCTGGGCCTCCCTCTACAGGGGCGATCCATCACAAAGCCCCAGCTGGGTGGACAGGGCTTACCTCTTTGGGGTGATCGATTGTGGGGCTTCCAGACTGTGAGAGGGCATAGGCCGGGCTGAAGGATTCCCTAACCCTCACCCCCCAGTGCACAAATTTCATGCACCAGGCCTCTAGTGAAATATAAGGAGACTGTCAATAATATGAAGTGGTTGATTTATTTTAGCCTCACACTATTCATTCTGTAATTCTTTGATTTCCCTATTACTTCATATTTAATTCTTCAAAAACACCTGGTAGAGTTCTTATGTGGTAGATCAGTTATAGTGCTTTTACTTTGATTATATGCAGGAAAGCTCTACTATTTAAGAGAAATAAGGGATGTGATAGAGAGTGCAGATCAGAGTTTTGTGATTCAAACATGGGAGGCAGGGGGGGAAGAGATGGTGATTATGAGCTCAGGTTCATCCAGTATTCTTTTTATGTTATCGTTTGTTTGGTGAAGTTAGCATGTTAAAGGAATTGAAACTTCTGAAAATAATATGTCGACTATCATATTTATTTGTCTTCAGTAATGATCTCACTGAAAGATGACTTCATTTTATTCACAGAATTCCTCAGCATAGTCATAAACAGACTGTATGGGGTTACCAATTTCTTGGTGAAATAATTATAGTAATAGTTTAACAGTCTTTTTTTACCCCCCTCCCCTTTTTTTAAGAAGTAAGCATGTTTCATTGAAGTCATGCATACAGCTGCAATTTGATTGGCACTATTTCTTTTACATCTGTGAAGGCTGATTATCCTGATCTTTGCTTCAGTACAATTGAGTTAAACATTCAGGGGACAGAGTTACTATATTTAAGACAAAATGCATAATGAGTTATTCAGCTGATGCGAGATCTGCTACTTGCACAGTAGAGGCTCAGTGAGAGAGACAGACTCACCTGTAAACAACTCTGACATGAGGCTCACTGTCAATAAGGGCACTTGAAGAGCTGTAGTGGAGGGCTCCCATGTTTCTCTCTTTGGGCCACCTGCCTCAAGCAGATAGTGTTCTTGACCAATTTAAGGTCTACAGGTTATTTATTCTCCTATATCCTGGTTTCTGTGTCTCTACTGGCAATCACTATTACTGGCCTTGAATCTTGATTTCACCCTTGCTTAGTGAGGCCTTGGAAGGCTTCTCTTGGGTCTGCGTAATGGCTCTTGTCATAAAGGCTTAGGAAGAAAGAACACAATTCATTTCACCGTATGGGAGCCATGAAGAGTCTGAAAAAAATTTCTTTAAAATTACTGTGAGAGAGTACTGCTAATTATCTGTTTCCTTCAAATGTGTACTCCTTGAGAGAAAGAATGTAGATTGTCAAGTCATGGGGTAAATCTTTCATGAGGTATATGAAGACCAAATCTGTGAAAGGTGTTCATTCTCTGACAGCTCCTACTTTTTTCTGGTTACCATCTGTCTTCAACCTTTAGTACTAAGCTGAATGGAAAATCGCCAAAGACTCTTTATCTCACTATTGTCTGATGAAGAAGATTGAGAAGAGCTTACTTGTAGGAAATGTCTTTTTTTATATACAGAAGAGTATTTGGCTTAGAAACATTTCCCTCTAGTGTATGTCACAAAATGCTCTTTGTAAATGGTGAAATATCATTGTGTTAAGGTACATAAAATACTTAGTTCCCTTTAAAACCAATTTGAAGGAAAAAGAAAATAAGAAGAGGAAATAAACATGCAACCACTAGGATTATCATTATTGCTATAATTGAAGAAAAAACATTGACTGAGAATTCTGGAAGTCAGGACTCTAAATAAAGCTAGATAATAGAAAGGAATAAGTATATTAATAACAAAGAGATTTGCTTTATTCCTGGTCATATGCTAACATTTTTCCTTGTGGAACATGATCTAGGGAATAATGGTGGTTCACAATTTTGTTGCAAATGAAAAAGCAGTTGATCAGATCCTCATGAGATCCTCATCAGATCCTGATCAGCTCCTAACCAGCACTCCGACCAGAACTTCGCTGGAGATTCTGGAGGGAGAACCTCGCTATGCTGATGAACTGAACCCAGTTTCCATGTCATTCATTCTTCGCCGACTCCGTCCACACCTTTGGGGATCCCTGGACCCGTTGGGGTTGGACCCCAACACTTTTCTGGTCCAGCCTCTGTGATGAACACTTCGCAAACAGCATCTTATTTAATTCTCCAATCATGCCACTAGCAATAACCACTTTACAGATGAGAAAACGGAGTCCCTACAAGCTGGCTCAGGGTAACACAGTCTGCAAACAGATAAGTGTCATTTTTATTTATTTATTTGCAAGCAGATAAGTTTTATATTCAGCCTACTTCTCTTTGTTCTTGGAAACTGTTCCTATCTCTTTAGGCCTGGCCTTTACCCTACGTTGGCTGCAGAGAGTGAGGCACAAAGTCTCCAGAACTCCTTCCTCACTGCACTCAAGGCAAGGCCACATTCCTTCGGGTTCTAAGGAAAGGACTGCTTTTCAGTGAAATTCAAGCAGAGGTAACAGAGCCACAGACATGGGACAAGAAACCAGACTTTAATCTGATTAAATTTCTTCTGGTGCTTTTGCCAAAGACCTTCCTCTCCCTTCCTTCCCCCTTTCTCCTCCCTAACGCTCCCTTCGCATCCTCTCCCACCTTCATCTCCTTAACTTCCGCTGGAATCCTAGACATCTTTAAGGCTCAGATCAAGTTTCCCTCCTCCAAAAGGCCCTCTCAGACAACCTGGCTCAGGAATCTACCTCATGAAAATGAGAATTGTTGCAGTTTGAAAGGAAGAGCAGATTTCTGGCTAAACCTGAGGATTGATCACATGTGTTTATCTCCACTCACTCTTGAAATTCCATTAAAATGACAGTAAATGATTTAGGAAAAAAAAAAAAGAAAAAGCAGTTTTCATTTGGCAACTTTTAGATAAAAGTTTAAGACATTAAATACAATAGAGAAAAAGTGCTTTTAGAATAAAAGTCAACTTATCAGAATCCTGGTAGAACTCAGTTTTACTGTTTTCCTAAGACAGACTAATTATCTGAAAACTAAAAATAAACAACATATTCAGGTAAACCCCTTTCGCCAACACATACATTCCTAAAAATATAGAAATTATCAAAGTGTGGTCTGTGTCCAATAGAGAATTAACCATCCTGAAGTTTTTAGATCGATTGATTTATTGGATAAATATTATTGTTAAGAATAAATAAACTAATAAAAACATTCTCAGTCATCACAGCAAATGTTACCAAGATCTCTTCAGTACTCTTAGAACTTTAAGTGGTATTACAAATTTTTAAAGTCTTTGGAAGAATCAAACCCTGGTTGCTTAGAGTAGATATCTGCTCATTTGCACACCCTATACTGATGTCTGACTTTTTCTTGTCTCATTTTCATCTCCCTCTAGTGATCTGATCATCTTCAAATAACTACTCACACTCAAATTCTAGTCTTGGGTCTGCTTTAGGAAAAGCAAATCTACAAATCATTAAAGAAAGAATATATTAATATTGCCAAAATTTGTTCTATGCAAGGAAGGGCATGTGGAATAATAAAATTTAGATAGATTTTCACAATAAACTCAAAAAGAATTTATTTAGAGTATCAATTAATTGAGATTTATTTTTCTGTATATCAAGTTAGCATAACTTGCCTCTTGTTTTTGACATTTTACTTGTAAATATAGTTTTTTATTATATATTTTTTTACTTATCTCAACTGTAATTAAAAAAACACACACACAGGAACTGGTCTGCATTGCCATCACCATTGTTTAGAGCAATGCAGATAGATAAATTGATGTGCTCTTACAGAGTAAAATAACAATTTCATTTGGAATGTCCTTTCTCATAATGATACAATCCCTTAAATGAAGAATAGTCTGAAAGGTAAAATAGTGATCTCATGTTGGAGAAGCCTCAAGAATCCAAACTTGAACAGTAGAATTGCTATTATCGACTATGAGACTATCAAAGGGTCCCATAACTCTATCACATATCAGGTCAGCGAACAGAATTTATTCCAAGCAAATATATTTGGACATTCCTATGATGCAGGTCAGTGAAGAGTGAACATTTTCTTTTACAGATCCTGACATGTCTCTGAAAGGCATTGTCACCTCTGTGTTTATCAGGAAGGCATTTCATCGCTTGTGCCTGGCAGGTAACTCATCACACAGGAGTACCTTCCAGGCTCAGTCGCTAATTACATAGATCTACCTTCAAAAAGTTCAGGGATTAACCAGATATCACACACGTGTGTTATATAACTAAGAAATTGCATAACTGAAAATCTTGGGTAGATACTCAGATCACTTCCATAGCTGCCTTGATTGAAAAACACAATTTTTTAAGAGAGTAGGAGGTTGATTTTTCCCCTTTATGACTTGAAGGACATTATTATTTTTTCACTGGTTGATAGACATTATTTTGACTCTATTAGCTAGACATTATTGCATTCTGGTATTTTTCCTTTTAAAGGATTTAATACTTTTGCTTACAGCCAAATATAATTATATGTATTGGAATGACAGCCCCTTTTGAAAATCAAGAAAGGGCAAAGTATAAGAGGAACAACAGTATTTGTGATATTAGACATTAAGCAATGATTTTAAGGAGATAGGGAACAAATGAAATAAGATCCCATAATTGCATCTTGAAAGAGTTTCCTGACAAGGTCTCCTGGCATTGAGAAGATGAACAGTGAATCTGTGGGGACTACAGCAGGTAGAGTTTTCAGGAAATATAGTCAGATAGGAGAGAGCTGCACAAAGAGAGAACTCAGGAGAGAGGACGAGACTCCTACTGGAGTATTGGAGTTTTCCAGTGGATACGTTCAGCACTCACTTGTGAGGAAACTACCTAAAAAAACACACCTTTATTCTCCTCTTCCACCCATAATTCATTCTCTCTCTCTCTCTCTCTTTCTCTCTCTCTCTCTCTCTCTCTCTCTCTCTCTCTCTCTCTCTCTCACACACACACACACACACACATCTTGCAAAAGGATTTACCAGTCTTATTCTTTTGGCTGTTTTTATTTTTCTCTATTTCTCTGTTTTATTACTTTCCTCTTTCAAAATTTTTGGGACTTAACTTGGTCTTTTTTTATTTGTTTCTTCTTGAGATAGATGCTAAGATCATGAATTTTCAGTGTTCTTTCCCCAATATATGCATTTAGGGCACAGCTTTGTACTCTGTGAGTATAGATTTGATGGCATCTTAACCAGTTTTATATGGTCAGATATTCAGTATTATTCAGTTCAAAATATTTAATTGCCATTTTAGTTTCTCCTTTGTTCTGTTGGTTATTTGAAATTTTGCATTTCAGTTGCAAACTTAGATTTCCTTTTGATATTAATGTCTTGATTAATACCACTGTGATCAAAGAATATTATTTGTATATTTTCAGTCCCTTTAACTTTATTGAGCACTCCCTATGGCCTAAAATATGACCAATTTTGGTGAATGTTATCTATGCATCTATGCTCTTGAAAAGAATGGTAATCTGCAGTCACTGGCTATGGTTTTCGATAAATGTCAGGTCTAGTATTTTTGTGTGCTTAGTCTCTCTGCCTTCTCCCCCCTGGTTTATGAAAGTTATTGAAATAAATATTTTAAAGTATTCTGTTATTTATTTAAATATGTGAATTTTACTTTTATTTTAGAAATTTGAATTTTATGTTTTATTTTGAGGATATGATTTTAGTTGCATAAAAAAGTAATGCTATTGACTCCATTATTACAAAATTCATTTTTTAATCTTTTGTAATATTTTTCCTTATAGTCTGTCCTGTATGTATGTGTCTATCTATTCTTTTAAGCAGAAATGGTTGCATTTTTATTTATCCAGCCTAACAGATTTGTATATGAATTCGAGTATTTGATATAAATAATAGTTACTTACCTGTTTGGGTTTATATAATCTTACCACATATTTTCTGTGTCCCAGTCTGGTTTTTGTTGCATTTTTCTTATTTGTTTTTTGACAGAATGCCAGATTTAAATGAGAAAGTGTTGGGACTTTGGATGATATTATCTTTCTTCCTTTTGCCAACCAGTGAAGTCCGTGCAGATTATCTTGTTTCAGTTAAGGTTGATCTACTTAAGAGTTGCTTCTATTGCATCGGTGTTGCCCCTTCAGGGATCTCAGCTGAAGCCTGCGGTTTCTGTAAGGTCCTCTTCTGTGGTTCTAAACAATTTTCATCTCCTCTGCACCACAAGACAGCCACAAAATCTGCTTAAATTTGTAATATCTTAGCAGCTGCTTTCTGCTTTTCTTAGAATGTTGTCCTTCAAATTTTATCACTCAGCTAATGCCTCAAGGGGAAATTTTTTCAGAATGACATGTCCATGCCTCTGAGTTCTCTTTCCCTCTGCAGATTCTGATTCCTCAAGTCCTTGCTGTTTCAATGGCCCTGAACTTCAGTAACTGCTTCCATAGCCCTATTTCCTGAGACCTACTTTCTTTTCAGGATCCCTGTCCCATGCTTTTCATCAACAAAAGCCCTAAGGGAAATGTGGTCTGCTCAATTTGTGGCAAGCAGCCCGGTAGAATACCAAACATGAAAGAGTTGATTTGTTGTAATCTATTAGACAGTTTTTTTTTGCCTATTTCACTTGTACGCTTTCTCAAAATTTTCATTTTTAAAAACAATTATTGCAATAATTTTCTCAAGATGAGAATTTCAAATGGCATTTATGCAATTTAACATTAAAAATGGAACAAAGATCTTATTTTATCTTTGCTCATTCATTTATCTTATTCATAAATAAGTACATTTAAACTAAAGCTTGGATATGTCAAGTCTTTACTTTTTTCCAGTAGATTTACTTTCATTTTCTGTTTTCATGCTGTGAGAGGCTTAGTACATAAAGGTTTCTAAAAGGAATAAAAGCCTTCAGGAAATATGATTAAAGGGTTTTCCTTTTAGCCTGCATTGTGTATCATTCCTAATACAGTGACATAATTGTCAGTCTACTTGGGTCCCCTGCTTTATATAGCTTGGGATGAGATAATCTGCAGTCTGAATACATACAAGTATAAAGTATTGTGTAAATTGCCAAAGGAAGTATTCTTTTGGATAAATCATAATAGAAATGTATGCAATGTGATGAGATGTCAACTACAACTATCCTGGTGGTTCAGAAATGCATAGGTTCTCTATTTCCATCTCAATTACTGTTGTCATTTAATTAAGTAAGACTATTTTATATTTAAGGTTTAGTAACAGATGTTTGGGTTCTGCTTCTGTCATTTGCAATGATTGTTCCAAAGCAGCTGTTAGAAGCTGTATTTACAGCCAAAGTGTAATATCACTTACATTTGGGAGAGGTGAGGGGGAGATAATTGAATCACAAATGCTGGTGATAAAATGTGCTGTGAAACAATGGAAGCAGAAAAACAGTGCCAGAATGGTGTCCACAGTGGAGAGAACAAAGCCTAACTCCAAACAGAGGTTGCTAAACACATCAGTCCCAATGCAATTAGATGCAAAAGCACTTAGCAACACTATGAAAATGAAAGACTAGCTGGAAATCAAGCACAATAAAGATGACTCAGATCCTCTAAAGTTTGCATACTTTATGCCATTACTTTCAATTCCACATAGGGTTAGTTCACAGGAGTCTTGATGATATGGAATTATGAGTGATGGAGGAAGAAAGAATAATTTCTGACCTCCATATCTAAAATCAATAATAATCTCTCATTTAGTAAATAAAAGTTTAATTAATAAAATTAAAAATTACTTTGTTCAGTTTTCGGGAAAAATTAAGAATCTAATTGGAATTGCCCAAAATTTACATACTCAGACACTTTATAATTTTTAAGTTTTACAAACTGTAAAAACAGTATCTGGCTTAATGTACTCTCTTTTTCTCTTAAAACGCTTCCCCTTATTTTTAACTCTCATATTCAGAGTACAAACAAGCTAAACACTCAACAATGTTAAAAAATGTCTCTCTAAGATAATATGCACGGAAGACAAAGAATT
>NW_005871063.1:7525824-7528286 GCF_000147115.1 Myotis lucifugus | reverse complement strand
TATACTACATTATTCCAAATAAATTAAATTAACATACATTTTTATACTTTATTTATTCATTTAATCACTCAAGTACTGCTAGGTTTTAGGGATCCAATAGTGAATATGATAACTATGATTACTACTCTATGCAGTTTTATAGTCAGAAAAATATATTAAAAATAATGCTAGCTCTTAATCAAGTCACAAAGTATATAAACAGAGTAATGCAAGAATAGTGGATTTTAAACATACATTATTAAGTACACATTAAAAATTGTGTGCACCCTTTATAGGAATACTAGTAGCCCTGTGCATGAATCCATGCCACTTGCCTCAGCTGGCCACCCACCCACCACTGCTGGTAGCTCTTTGCTACTCATAGCTTGCTGCCTCGCCCTTCTGTAGCTCTCTCTGCTTGTAGCTCAATGCCCTGCCTTCCTGTAGCTCTCCACCACTTATAGATTGGTCGTGACATTATGGTGTAATGGATAAATTAGCATATTCCTCTCTTATTATATAGGATATCTTTTTCAATGTAGGTATGTTTGTATACAATTATTTTATCATTATAAATAATATAACACACACACTAAATATTTTAAGATATTAAAATACATACGAATGAGCAATCTAATATTTTCTTCCTGTATCCCAATAGATCATCTGTTTTGTCTTTCCTATAATGAATACGTATCCCACATGATTGCTTTAGCCTAAAGTATTGCTTTAGGTAGTGTGGTAGGAAAGTCTTTTCTCATAAGATGATATTTAAGCTCAGTTCTAAATATAAAAAGTGCCACAAGGAAGTCTTGGAAAGAGTATGCCAGGAATGGGTAATAAATAATAATCCATGATATTAGAAAGGCATAGTGTGTCCCAGGAAATGTCACAGGGCAGTGTTGCTAGACAGCTAGACTGTTGTGGATGGGGGTGTAGGGGCAGTGGAATAAAGGAGGTCGGGGTAAAAGCCCCAAAGCACTTGCATCTTATCGATAATATAAAGCATTTGGATTTTATAAGTGTAATAAAATTTTAAAGAGGAATTCTGGGCTTGAGAGTGACACTCTCTAATTGTGATTTAAATCCTGTTTGATGATTGTGATTTGTGGGGAAGAGTGCTTATAGGGGAAATTAGGGGACCCAGGATGAGTCCTGAGGTGCTGCAACATTTAGTAGTTGAGTGGAGAAGGAGAAACCTATGAAGGAAAAAGTAGAATTGATGAAGGTGAATGAGAGAGAGAGGCCACCACACATCACAAAATCTCAGGAGAAAGGTGTTCAAGAAAGCAGCGGTGGCCTGGTCAGAATGGCTCAGTGGTTGAGCGTTGATCTTCACACCAGGAGGTCACGTTTAATTCCCAGTCAGGCACATGCCCGGGTTGTGGGCTTGGCCCCCAGTAAGGGGCATGTAGGAATAGGCCGATCAATGATTCTCTCTCATCATTGATGTTTCTATCTCTCTCTCCCTCTCCCTTCCCTCGGAAATCAATAAAAACATGTTTAATTTTTTTTTTTTTAAAAAAAGAAAGCAACAGTGTCTAATTGAGGAATTTACCATTTATAGGTGGGTAAGATAAAGACAAAAGTGAGCCATTGATTTGGGCAACATAAAAACCTTTGGTGACTTTGACAAGAGCAGTTTTAGTGGAGCTATGGGAACAGAAGTCAGGTTGGAATAGGCTGAGTAGAATAAATTGTGCGTCCAGTTTTGTCTTGGAAGATAAAAGACTGTCGCTTTTTAAAATAGATTATTCCATCTATGGATGTATAATAATTTACTTAACCAGTCAAGTATTGGTTGACATTTATGTTGTTTCCAATATTTTGCTAACACAAGCATTGCTTATAAGAATACCTCTGTATAAATAGTTCAGATCATTATATGAATATACATGCAGAATGCATTGTCATAAATGGAAATACTGAAATGATCAGCTCTGAGACTTATCCTAGTAAAACTATTAGAGCTTAAAGATTTTTTAAAATCCTCTAAGTTTTCAAACAAATGAAGTCAAATAACACACAAGGATAATGGCAAAAGCAGCATGCAAAGCAAGAAAAAAAACTCAAGGAAAGAAATTGTGAACCCAAAAGGCTATATCTAGCTAAGCTATTCTTCAAATATCAAAGCTATCTAAAAGTTATTTTCATCATATGAAAATTCAGAAAACTGTTTAATCGTGAACCCTTTATTCAGCAATCTGCTAGAGGATAAACTTCAAAATATGGCATGACTAGGAAAAGTTTGGCAAAAGAACTGTTGGTGACAGTCCTTGTAGATCTGTGACTCAAAACAAAGCTGGGGATAAGCGAGAAAAACAACATAAATATTGTAGGGAAGAATTTTGTTTTAAAAGTGAATATATTGCAAATAAACTGAGGGAGGAGAAGGATATGGAAAGAGGAATATAAAATAGACAATGGATGAAAGTCAACTATAGCATTAAACATTGACAAAGATGACAGTAAATTGAGGGCAT
>NW_005871063.1:7523998-7525724 GCF_000147115.1 Myotis lucifugus | reverse complement strand
AAAGAAATTTACCAATCGAAAACCAAGAAAATCATCCACTACTGAAAGCAAATATACCATGATCAAACATAGTATCTATATTATAAAAAGCAGCGACCCTCCGCTGTGATGCCTTAACTTCCAACAGAGGGTGGGCGGGGCTGTGAGCACAGCGAGGTACGCAAGGGTGGGCAGGGCTGAGAGGGTGGGTGGGCAGGGCTGGTGAGGCGTGTGCAGGTGGGCGGGGTCACACAATTTGGTGCACCTGGGCTCCTAGTTTAATATAAAATAACATAACAGAGTTGGGACCAAGTGTCATAGTCACATCAATAAATGTGAATGGGCTTAGTTTACTTCATAAAAATAAGATAATTTTCAATTTAGCTCAAAAATAAAATACAATGATGTCCTATATATGAGACACCCTTAAAACAAAGGATTCAGAAATTCCAAAAATAAATAGAAAAAAAAAAAGGAAAGAAAGAAATATAGAAATACAGCTTTGATTTTGGGATTAGCCAAGTACAATTTAATCCAAAACTTATTAAACCTAAAAATGAGCCGAAACCGGTTTGGCTCAGTGGATAGAGCATCAGCTGCGGACTGAGGGGTCCCGGGTTCGATTCCGGTCAAGGGCATGTACCTGGGTTGCGGGCACATCCCCAGTGGGAGATGTGCAGGAGGCAGCTGATCGATGTTTCTCTCTCATCGATGTTTCTAACTCTCTCTCTCCCTTCCTCTCTGTAAAAAATCAATAAAATATATTAAAAAAAATAAAAAAAATAAAAATGAGACTTTTAAATGCTAAAAGTCACAGTTTACAATACATCAGTTATGTGTGTATAGCAGTTATGTGTCTATAAACCTATCATCTATCTGTATATCTATCTACCTATCTATCTATCTATCTATCCTATGAAGCTTAACCACCACCTCTATAAAACAGAAACTACAGAGGGTCAAAATTTCATAGATAAGAATAAAGAAAGGCAAGGGCATACAATGATCATTGCAAGTCAATTTTCCCAGAAACATAGCAGGACCTTTCAATACAGAATTCAGGTCTTCTTTTCTTTTGGGAAGGCTTTTTTGTTCTGCTTAAAAGAAACTTTTATACATCACTCTATGTACAAATCAGGACAAGTGGGAAAGTTAAAGAAGAAAAACAGTACCCCATCCAGCTTTCTCTAAATCCTTATCGTGCACTGTCTTTCTATAAAATATAGTAATGATTAACTTTTTGGTTGTCTTTTCTTACTAACAATGTATACTCCCCACTATATCCTACTACTTACAACAGTGTTTGACATATAGTATTTACTGAATAACTATTGAAAGGCTGAACAGCAGAAGGAATGAATTCTGAATGATGCTCAGTGATCCTTTTTAATTTAAAGTAAAACATTTTTTCCACTGATATTTCTTCAATTGTTGTTTTTCTTTATAAGTTTATTCTCTGTTTGATATTTATTTAATTGAACATTTTGTCTCCTGGATCTTCCCAAATTCTTTCTATTCTTGAATCATAATTTGTTTTATTTTTGCTTTGTGCTGTGAAATACTACTTCCATTTTAACTTCTAAAGCTCTAATTACATTTTTAAATTATTGTATTTATTTTTAAATACATAAAACATTATATTATTTGCTTTATATATCTGTTCAATTCTAGTTAGTTGCTGTGTATGTGTGATTTAACTCTTACATGTTCTGTGTTGTCTTTATTAAAGTTTTCTTTTACATACATA
>NW_005871063.1:7523092-7523898 GCF_000147115.1 Myotis lucifugus | reverse complement strand
ATACATTATTAAGTACACATTAAAAATTGTGTGCACCCTTTATAGGAATACTAGTAGCCCTGTGCATGAATCCGTGCTGCTTGCCTCAGCTGGCCACCCACCCACCACTGCTGGTAGCTCTTTGCTACTCATAGCTTGCTGCCTCGCCCTCCTGTAGCTCTCTCTGCTTGTAGCTCAATGCCCTGCCTTCCTGTAGCTCTCCACCACTTATAGATTGGTCGTGACATTATGGTGTAATGGATAATTAGCATATTCCTCTCTTATTATATAGGGTATCTTTTTCAATGTAGGTATGTTTGTATACAATTATTTTATCATTATAAATAATATAACACACACACACTAAATATTTTAAGATATTAAAATACATACCAATGAGCAATCTAATATTTTCTTCCTGTATCCCAATAGATCATCTGTTTTGTCTTTCCCATGATGAATACATATCCCACATGATTGCTTTAGCCTAAAGTATTGCTTTAGGTAGTGTGGTAGGAAAGTCTTTTCTCATAAGATGATATTTAAGCTCAGTTCTAAATATAAAAAGTGCCACAAGGAAGTCTTGGAAAGAGTATGCCAGGAATGGGTAATAAATAATAATCCATGATATTAGAAAGGTATAGTGTGTCCCAGGAAATGTCACAGGGCAGTGTTGCTAGACAGCTAGACTATTGTGGATGGGGGTGTAGGGGCAGTGGAATAAAGGAGGTCGGAGTAAAAGCCCCAAAGCACTTGCATCTTATCGATAATATAAAGCATTTGGATTTTATAAGTGTAATAAAATTTTAAAGAGGAATTCTGGGCTT